>NW_020950326.1:17825211-17853518 GCF_900497805.2 Vombatus ursinus | reverse complement strand
TCTATCTATCTATCTATCTATCTATCTATCTATCTATCTATCTATCTTTCTATTCTTCTACATCTATATCTATATACATACATACATACATATAATTTTTTCCCTCCAACAACCCTAATACTGACAAAGGTCTCACGAGTTACAAATATCATCTTTCCATGTAGGAATGTAAGCAGTTCAACCTTAATAAGTCTCTTGTGATTTCTCTTTCCTGTTTACCTCTTCATGTTCCACCTGAGTCTTGCATTTGACAGTCAAATTTTCTATTCAGCTCTGGTCTTTTCAGCAAGAATGCTTGAAAGTTCTTTATTTCACTGAATGACCCTTTTTTTCCCCTGCAGGATTATAGTTTTTCTGGGTAGGTGATTCTTGGTTATAATCCTATCTCCTTTGCCTTCCAGAATATTATATGTCATGCCCTGTGGTCCCTTAATGTAGAAGCTGCTAGATCTTGTGTTATCCTGATTGTGTTTCCACAGTACTTGAATTATTTCTTTCTGGCTGCTTGTAATATTTTCTCCTTGGCCTGGGAACTCTGGAATTTGGCTACAACATCCCTAGGAGTTTTCCTTTGGGGATCTCTTTCAGGAGGAGATTGATGGATTCTTTCAATTTCTATTTTGTCCTCTGGTTCTAAAATATCAGGGCAGTTTCCTTTATGATTTCTTAAAAGATAATGTCTAGGCTCTTTTTTTGATCATGGCTTTCAAATAGTCCAATAATTTTTAAATTCTCTCTCCTGGATCTATTTTCCAGGTCAGTTGCTTTTCCAATGAGATATTTCATGTTGTTTTCTACTTTTTCATTCTTTTGGATTTGTTTTACAGTATCTTGATTTCTCATAAAGTCACTAGTTTCCAATTGCTCTATTCTAATTTTTAAGGAAGTATTTTCTTCAGTAAGCTTTTGTATTTCCTTTTCTATTTGGCCAATTTCACTTTTTAGGGCATTCTTTTCCTCATTGGCTTTTTGGACCTGTTTTGCCACTTGGATTATGCTATTTTTTAAGATGTTATTTTCTTCAGTATTTTTTTGGGTCTCCTTTAGCAAGACTCATTTTTCATGAATTTCTTGCATCACTCTCATTTCTCTTCCCAGTTTTAACTCTACTTCTCTTACTTGCTGCTCAAAATCCCTCTTGAGCTCTTCCAAGGCCTGGGATTGATTCATATTTGTCTTGGAGGCTTTGGATGTAGGAGCTTTGATTTTGTTGTCTTCTTCTGGTTGTATGTTTTGATCTTCTTTGTCACCAAAGTAAGATAATACAATCTGACTCTTTTTGCACTGTTTTCTCATGATCCTAGCCAATTACCTGAGTTTTAAACTCTTTGTTAAGGTAAGAGTCTGCTTCCAATGTGGAGAATGTACTGTTCCAAGTTTTGGGGGTTTGTACAGCTGTTTTCAGAGCAACTTCTAGGGACCTGCAAATTTTTAGTTCTTCCAAGGTGGTATGATAAGGGGCAAGGTGTTTCCTCTCCACTACCACAACCAGCTTCACCATGCCAGCACTCCTCCTTGCCCCAGGGCTGCCCCTCAGAACTGTGACCCAGATCCAAGCACTAGCAAAGCAAGCGATTCCTGCCTCTGCACTGGCAAAGAGATCCCTGCAATCCCCCTCTGATCAGCCAATCAGTTCCCCCTCAGTCTGTGGGCCAGAAGCTCAGGAGGCAGCCACGGCCTGCACTTGGGACTTGCAGCTGAAACTTAGCTTCTCTCTCACCTTAGTCACAGACTTTTCCCATTGACCTTCCAAGTTGTCTTTGGTGTTCATAGGTTGAGAAGTCTGGAAACCACCACAGCTGCCTGTGATTCAGTCCTCTGAGGCCTGCTTCAGTTTCGATGAGGCCTGCACACCCACGCCACACTGCGCTCCTCTCCCCGCCCGGCGCTATATACCTTTCTGATCAACCATCTTGGGCTGTAAATTTGCTTCACCCTGTCTTTTTGTGGGTTCTGCTGCTTTAAAATTTGTTTAGAGTCTTTTTTATAGGTATTTGGAGGGGTTTGGGGGAGAGCTCAAGCAAGTCACCGCTTTCACTCCACCATCTTGGCTCCACCCCCTTCTGTTTTATAACTACTGAATTTGAGATGTCTTTCAAACACCCAGGTGGCATTTCCCATATGAAGTTGGATATATAGGACAAAAGTTCAGGAAAGAGATAAGAATTGCCTTCTATATTTGGGAGTTATCTGTATCACAGTGACTGATGAACTCTTCGGAAGTAATAAGATCAACTAGAGAGAGCAAAGATAAAGGGAAGAGGGCCTATGACAGTGCCATAGGGTGCACTCACTCACAGCAGTGCACATGTGATGATACTGCAAAGGAGACATAGAAAAAGAATACATATTGGGGCACCTAGGTAGTGCAGTCGATAGAGCACCGGCCCTGGAGTCAGGAGGACCTGAGTACAAATCTGGCTTCAGTACACATAACTCTCACTAACTGTGACTCTGGGCAAGTCACTTAACTCCAATTGCCTCAGAAAGAAGAAGAAGAAGGAGAAGGAGGAGGAGGAGGAGGAGGTGGAGGAGGAGAAGGAGGAAGAAGGAGAAGAAGGAGAAGGAGAAGGAGAAGGAGAAGGAGAAGGAGAAGGAGGAGGAGGAGGAGGAGGAGGAGGAGGAGGAGGAAGAGAAGAAGGAGAAGAAGAAGAAGAAGAAGAAGAAGAAGAAGAAGAAGAAGAAGAAGACGAAGAAGAAGAAGAAGAAGAAGAAGAAGAAGAAGAAGACATACAGCTAGGAGAACCAAAAAGGAGAATGTCTTGAAGAGTCAAGGAGAAGATAGCATTCAACAGCAAGGGATTGTCAAATGAGAAATGCAATTGAAGTCCAGAAGTATGAGCCATGAGAAGAGACCACTGAATTTCACAAGGAAGCAAGCATTAGTGACATTGAAAAGAACAATTTCAGTGGACTGGTAGGGTCAGACAATTATAAAGGATCGATGAATGAATGAGAGGTGGGAAATGGTAGTCAAGAAGAATTGACAACTATTTTTCTAAGAGTTTGGCTATGAATGGAACTGAAGAAAAAAATATTACTTGAGGTTTTAATAGGGCCAAATATTTTTATAGGATGAAATAATCTCAGTATTTTTGGAAGCAATAGGAAAATCAAGTGAAGAAGAGATTAAAAGATTGAAGGGGTAAGGTGTGATTAAAGGACCAAGCTCTTAGATGGGATGAGTAGTAGGTAATAGGATCAAAAGCATTAGTAAAGGTGTTGGCCTTATCAAGGAGAAAGGACCACCTCTTCCCCTGAAATTGAAACAAAGGAGAAAAGAATAAGGGATGATAAATTTGAGATGCTTTTGAGATACTCAATTGTTGACTTCTAAGAAACAGAGCTAGGGAGCAGAATGAGGAAGCATTTAATACAGATGACTGATATACACACACATACCTGTATGCATATACACATAAACATATTTATGTATGTATGTGTGTATATATATGTATATATGTGTGTATATACATACATATACATTTATATACCCTCGTATATAAATTTTAAAGGTATGAGTCATTTATCTAGTAAGATTAGCCTACAGGGTGGTATAGGTATCAGTGAAGGTTTATTTGCAATTAAATGATAATTATGAAATTGATCCAGTCAGTACCACTGTGTAATTTCTCTAGTAAGATTCAGGAGTCACTAAATCCTCTATTTGCTTCAGGAAACTCCCCAGGATTTATCATATGTGAGTTTTTATTTTTATATGTGGATTTTGATATTCAATGGTAAAGAGAATTCCCATATATAGAATTCCTACATTTAACAAAGTCACAGATGTCAGTGACTTTGTGCCTGTTTCTGGCACCCTGTCACAAAGTCTGTCATCTTTGGCTCCACTCCCTGGAAAGCTCTGGGCCATGATTAGGACTATTCCTAGAATCATAGAGCTAGAGTGAGAGGGGAACTCAGAGACCATCTAGTATAAACCCCTCATTTTATAGTTGAGTAAACTGAGGCCCAGGGAAGTTGTGATTTGTCCAAGGTCAAACAGGTAACAAGGATCACCTAGGCACAACTGCGATCAAGGTCAGTGAAATAAAACAGGCGCATGGTAGGTATTAACTCAATACTTGTTGAATTGAGCCAAATTCAAAATATTTCTGGGAGGACACTGATGAGAGTACTGAAAAAAAAAAGTTTCTGAACTTCATGTTCCAGCTACAGAAGAAAGCACAAACCTTTATCACCTCAATTCAGGACACTAAGCCATAGAGGGTTTCAGTTACTGCTGCCATGTTATCATTCTGACAGGCAGAAGTCATCTATGGTAGAGGGGCCATGACTGTAGGCATTAAAGAAATTCTTCCTATCCTGTGGATATCATGTGATTCTTTTGTTATCTTTACCAGGCAAGTCTAATTAAATCAGCCTCTCCATTTCCAGCCACCCCAGAGGGAACCCAAACTGCTGGTGGTACACATGTGACCCAGCCTGTCTCTGTACATCCAACATAAGAAGCAAATGGGGCTGAACACAGGAACAGCTACCTCAGAAAATGTTTCTCATCTTATCTGGGTAGCTGGAAAAGGTCGTTTCTGAGACGGTGGAATGGGTGGAGGAAGGCTCATAGTAAAGGATCAGCCCATCAGAACAGCACAGGGTATCTGATCACTCCATCCAATGACATCATCATAAACACTTAACAGGCTCAGCACCCTCTCTAACTCAGGCAGGAGGTAGGGCTGTGGCAAAGTCATGTTGCTTTATCTTTAATAGATATAGGAAAATATGACTAGCCATTCCTGGGCTATATTCTGAATGCCGGCAACAACTTTGTCTGTCTGGCTAACCCCTTTGGATTAAGTTTTAGCCTATCATTATTGCAAAACAAAGGACATGGTAAATTAGAAATTAATGTTGCAGATATTAAGAGCTAGAGAAATCTAAATTCCTTCTATCCTGCTTTGATAGCAATTATCGGTAATGTTTGTTACACATGTTCAAAAGCACTGTTTCACAGAATGTACACATTAATTTTCCTCACACTCTAATTTCCAGCCAACCTGTCCTGTTTACTAGTCCCTTACATGATATTCCATCTCCTATCCCTTGCCTTTGCACATTTCCAAGGATGGAATGCTCTCCCCCCACTTCTGCCTCTTAGAACCTCTAGTTTCCTTCAAGGCTCAATTGAAGAGGTCTTCATTTAAGGGACTAATTTTTAGTTCTTCCCTCTTCCCTCCTACTCCCAAATTACTATGTATATATTTTTTGCATTTCCTTGTCTCAGTACAAGTCGTTTTTCTCCAGCTGAATGTAATGGCCTTAAATCCCTGGGCTGCTGGAGTTTTGTCTTTGTGGCTAGTATATTATAAGCCAATCTAGTATATGATAAGGGGTGTTTAATAAATGTTTATTGAATTAAATGTAGAGCATAGATCTGGACAATTTGAAGCAAACCATTCCCTTAGGATTCCATAGTAAATATCTAGGCCCTACAACATTCTCTTTAACCACTTTATTTTCTTTGTGTAGACTCAGACAAAGTATATCTCCTGAGTTAGAATGATGGGGCCAGGAAGCCCAAATTACAGCTATCATAGTTGTAAGAAGGAACTTTGTGTGGATGTTTTGTTTTGTTTTTTTCCAACACAGCATAGCATAATTAATAGGGTACCAGTCTTGGAGTCAGGAAAACCTGGATTCAAGTATTGCTTCAGATTCCTACTAGCTGTGTAACCAGTCAAATCACTTAACATCTCTGTTTCAGTTTCCTTTTCTGTAGAATGAAAAGGATGGCCATCTAAGGTCCCTTTCAGCTCAAAACTGTGATACTATTACACCTCTTCAGTGGGGCAGTGTCTGTAGGGATATTGGACTAATTAAAAACAAAAAGAACTACCTTTTATCTTACAGAAGATTCCTCCTACTCCCTCTCATATTACCCAACCTCTCTTTTGACCTGGAACTTTATCTCCACGAGCAGATTCAACTATTTCCAGGAGCAGAATGTTCTTGCAGCTGAAAAAAGCTTTATAAAGTCAGAACATGTAGAGGCTAGTAGGTGAGAATAAGCATTCATCCTTATCCTACCAGGTAAAAAGCAGATGCACTCATATGCTAATATTATGGAAACACATTGGAATTCAATGTCAAAAGACTACAATAGCAACCTATATACAAATGTGAGTTTAAAAAAGGGGGTTGGGAGATGTCCAGTGATATGGGCCAGAATTCTCTGGGGCAGGGGTGGGGGGGAGAATAAGGAAAAGAAGAAAATTGATTACAAATTAGGATTAGCCTTCAGCAAAATAGTAAAATTTGCTCACATGATACCCTCATCTCGCTGTGACCTTTCTCCACTTTCAAAATGTTTATTCAAAGCCCTCCTGTTTCCCAATTTTAGAAAGCATCTGACAAACCCATTAACCCAAGGTAGTAGAGACTTAATATATTCTTTTCTCAAGGGAATTTGCCTTTTAAAAGAGGAGCCTGGAAAGGGCAATGCTAAAACCAATAAGGATTATAGCTCTAATGGTAGGATTTTAGATATGATAAAAACTAATTACAAAAGCAATGCATTGTAGTAGGAAGAGGAATGGATAAAAGTAAGATAAAGGCGTGTTGAGAGAGAGGGAAGGAGAGGAGGAGGGAAAGAAGGAAGGAAGGAAGAAAGGAAGGAAGGAAAGAAGGAAGAAAGGAAGGAAGGAAAGAAGGAAGAAAGGAAGGAAGGAAGGAAGGAAGGAAGGAAGGAAGGAAGGAAGGAAGGAAGGAAGGAAGGAAGGGAGGGAGGGAGGGAGGGAGGGAAGAGATCACTTAATCCAAGCACTTCCTTTTACAATTGAAGCCTAGGGAGGTTAAGTGATATTTCCACAATCACATAGAAAATTAATGGCAAAGCTACGATGAGGACCCTGGTCTTCTGAGTCTCAGTACCTTTTGCTTTGTATTGCATCCAAAACTTGTATTGCATCTTACTGATCAGAGACAACAATGGACAAAGGAATCACCGAGGAATTGAGTTGTAGAACAATATAGTTGGAGTGCTAGATAAGGGCCATGTGGGGAAGACAGGCATAGCCCAACTGGAACAAGTCTATCCCAATCTTTCTTCTCACTGCAGCTGGAGCCTTGAACATCTGTTCCTTATCCATTTGACAGGAGCATCTTTGTTCTCTACCTTTCAAGCAAGAAAGCATGTAAACACCGGCCAGCAATGTTTTTAAATGATTAGGCCCACTGGAAGGATATGATTTTTTTTTTAGCTGCGCATTTATTTTGTTGGGAAAGTGTTATTATGGGTTATGGTTATTTTTATTTCTTTATGCTTTTCCATATAGAGTATGCCCCTGAGCGTAAGGAAGATTATTTTCAAATCTCACTCCCTCTGTATTATACATTGTATCATGAGAATTCTGTCTGCTACTTTACATTACTCCATGCAATTCAGTGTGGCACTAAGAAATACAAAGTAGGAAGCAATTATTGAATATCCCATAAATTCAGTTGGTTTATAATAACTATGAATATAGTGATCTTAAAGGGCCAGTTTCTCTTAGGAGGTAAGGATTTAGGGCAGAAAAAAAGTTAGGAATTATTTCTTCCAATCCTTTCATTTTATAGATAAGGAAAATAAGACTGAGATAAGGGAAATGGCATGTCCTACTTCACATCGGTCAAAAAATCAAAAAGCTGAAAGGAATCCCAGAGATCATCTAGTCTAGGGTCAGCAAATGATTTTACTAGGACCAACTCAAACCCTCTGCCTATTTTTGTATAGGCCATGGGCTAAGAATGTTTTTTTCTTTATTTATAAATACAGTAAAACTTTATTTAAAATGTAAAAAAGGACAATTTTTGTAGATCATACAAAAACTTTGCCTACTACCAAATTCTAGTCCAAATCCCACCTAAACCACTCCCCTCTTCAATATCACTGACAAGTAGTCATCCATCCCATACTTGAAGTGAAGCAAAATGGAGCCTGATAACTCCTAAGGTAGCCTATTCCATTTAGAGATAGCTTTGTTAGAGGAACTTTTTTTCCTTACATTGATCCTAAATAAATTATCCACTTTGATTTATTGCCTCTAGTTGTGCCTCTGGGGGCCAGACAGACCAAGTTTAAAACCTCTTCTAAATAAAAGCCCTTCAAATTCTTGAAGATGGCCATGATGTTCCCTCTGAGCCTTTTCTTCTCTAGGATAAACATAGCCAGGTTCTTCAACGTATCCTCAAATGCCATAGTTTCCATGATAAGTCCTTTAAAGCATAATTGGTCCTTCAAAACATGGAACTAAATGTTTATTTCATCTGAAGAACCGACCCTCACCCCTAATCTGTACCTACCAGATTTATTTAATATTGAGTAAAGTTAAGGAATGAACTAATCATTGCAAGATGGTGCCATAATGCCTCAGCAAGGCAAATAGAAAGCACAATGAGACTTTGCAAAAAGGTCTAAGACTGGCCTAAATGAGGGAAGCAAAGGCACTGTACACTAAAGGCAATAGTGATTCTATAGCCTTGATGATATTAATGTCTTACATTTATTTATTGAGAAGCAGAATGGTGTAATAAAATGAGTGCTAGACTTGGATTTGGGAAGACCAGTGTTGAAATCCCACTTCTAAAATTAATTAGCTTGTGACCACAGGAAAATCATTTAATCTATCTGAGCTTCTGTTTCTTCATAAAATAAGGATTGTAACACTTGTACTGGCCTCACAGGGTTGTGAGGATCAAATAAGTCAGACAAGAGTTCTGGACTTGTAATGAGTTCAAATTCTGCCTTAAACACTTACTAGTTGTGTGATCCTCAGCAAGTCACTTAACCTCTCTCACCTTCAGTTTCCTTATCTGGAAAATGAGGGGTTGGACTCAATAGCCTCTAAGGTCCTTTGTAGTCCCTTATGATCCTATGATTATATTTTAAGTCTTTTGAAAACTTCACAGTGGTAAATAAATATGTAAACTATATATTTCTAAAAGCTTTATTCTTTTAAAAGTACTTTTACAATTATTATCTTTGTTAATCTTAGCAAGACAATTGGGGCTGATGTTTGGTATATGTGTATGTATATGTATATACATATGTATATACATTAAAAATACATGTCATAGATGTATATCTTTGTAAATAAGGAAATTTATGCCTAAGTAGGTTAAGTTACTTACCCAAGTTCACGAGATTAGTTAACAGCGTAGCTGGATCTTGAACTCTATTCCTTGAACTCCAGTACTGAAGAAAAAGGCCACACTGTCTGAAGATATGATGATTTTGGTCTCATTAGATATTGTATTATGCTACTACAAAGGTATTCTGCATAAATTTTAATAATAATAATAAATTATTCTGCATGGAGAATATTAGACTCTGTGCTATTCCCATTTCCTAATGCAACAAAATGTATTTTCTAACAGTGGCTCTGGGCGGCAGAAGAAAAAAGTCTTTTGATTTCTTCAAGCATTTGGTGTTTATTAAAGAGAGCAAGAAAGGGACAAATATTACCCATGTCAGTCTTGGCAGGCTTAAAAGAACACAATTTTATGCTTCAGGTAACTTAGAAGTTCTGGAAGACGCAGCACACTGAAAGGTTAGGAAAGAAAATGCCTGTGTTAGCATGTACATGGAAGCATATCAAGCCCACCCAATCAGGGCCTTGACTTATTGATCTTGTGTTCCTGATTGTCTTTTTGTTCACAAGGAAACCTTCCCCCATTGATTAGGCCAATTAGAGGTCTCCAGCTCTTTCCCTGCTCTTGTGAACTGCTGAGCAATAAGTTTTGTCAGATTTTGAGGAGGGGCCTGGCTCAATGATGAATAGGTATTAGGAGGTTGAGTGATGGCCAGATTCAAATAGGAAATAACAAACCAGAGGATCAATCAAGGACGTGCCTGAAAACACAAATACATTTTTTTGCGTAACACATTTTGCAATATATATGTTTATATGAGCATGTTATGTTTTATGTATATATGGTCATATATATAAATACATTTATCCATGCACACATGTTTTATACATTGATATACATGTATGTGTATAGACGGGTATGTGTATGTAATCTATGTGCATATTTGTGTTTGTGTGCTTATATGTGTGTACATAATATAAAGTAACAGCTTTTTTTCTTTTCTAACATGTCCACCAAAAGTTATTACAAACACAAATGACTAATACTCTTTTCAAATGAATCAGACTTTGAAAGGTCTTCAGAGATTATTTAGTTCAATGCATTTTATTTTTTTAAGTTTGGTTGATGCCTTTTCTTTTTTATAGCACAACAATTTCTTGAATTCACCCCCCTCAATATACACACACATACACACACACACGCACACACACACACACACACACATCCTTCTTTTGTCACAGGGAAAAACAAGTAATCAAAAGAAATCAACTCGTAGAGTACATCTAAAGTGCACATTTAGAACCCGTAATCCTCTGCCTTTCTACCAAGAAGAGTGAGATAGGTTCCATCTTCAGTCCTCTGGAATAATTTTTGATCATTGCCTTTCATCTGAATACAATCATCTTACAGATGAGGAACTTGAGGTGCAGAGAAGGCCACGCAGGTACCAGAACTGTGACTGGCATTCTAGTACAGTAACTGACACAACAACACACAATTTCCCTCTCTTTAGGAGGCCAAATGTTTCTTCTGGTAATGATGTGTTCCAAAGGTATAATACCCAGAGCATTCTCAGAATACCTTTTTTAGGTTTAAGAATGGCTTTGAGAGGTAAGTATGTGCCATTTAGGAAACTCATTTTCATGACTTCATAGCTATACTTCATCTTTAACCAAATGTATCATCTAGCATGATCAACCTCCATATTTGCCAGAAATGGATTCAAATAGTTATTGCCCATTTCCCAAAAGCAAATACTTCCTCAACAGATGAAGATTTTTAACCTCTGCTTTTGAGGATATATAAGAGAACATTACAGGCTCTGAAATCTCGCAAAGGAAGAGATGTTATCTGAAAACAGAAATTGGTCAATAGCCTTAATTATTACAGAAAAGTCAATGAGGATGAGAACAGAGAAATGTTCACATAATTTGGCACTGAATGACCACTTTTGGGCTTGTCATAGAGGGGATTCTCAGTCAACTAAGCATGAACCTCTGGGGTCCTTTCTTACAGAAATTCTGTGATTCTATGCTTAAAAAGTCATTAGTGACTCTAGAGAGAGTATGTTCAATATGGGAGTGATGTCAGAGTCAGGTTGTAGGAGGTTAAGGATTGAGTAGGTGGAGACAAGATAGAGGTAACAAGTTTGGACCACTTTTTTAGTTTAGTAGTGAATGGCAAAAGTGTTATCAGGCAAAAAATAGAAGCTACCATGTTCATTTGGATAGATGAATTTTGGAATGAGAGTTAAAAAGATCTGTTCCATATAGCTTACCTGGTAGCCCATAACATCTTTACTCCATGTGTATAATATATTACTGGCACCAACAAGCACTGTGCTTCACCAAGTGTTTAGCAATCTTCTTTTATAAAGAGACATTTGCCTCAAAAGAGATCTATTTCACTGCATATTTAAATAATCATATTCTCTGTCTGAATGCAAGGTGATAATTCAGAATCAAAATCAGAGCAGCAAGATAGTAGAAGGGATAGAGCACTGGGCCCGGAGTCAAGAAGATATGAGTTAAAATCCAGCCTGATACTTATTAACTGTGTAACCCTGGGCAAGTTGGTAAATCTCTGTATGCCTCAGTTTCGTCAACTGTAAAATTGGAATAATAATAGTCATCTACTTCTCAGGTTTGTTGGGAGGATAAAATGAATATTAGTAAAAGCATTTTGAAAATCTGAAAGCACTATATGAACACTATGATTAATAATAGCTCATAATAATAACAGTTGACATTTATATAATGCCTAAAGTTCTTCAGAATACTTTTACAAATATCTCATTTTACTCTCACAAAACTTTAGAAGGTAGGTGCTATTATTATCTCCCTTTACAGACAAAGAAACTGAGGCTTAGTGACTTACTGAGGTTCATATAGCTAGTAAATTATAATAATAACTATTTTGCTATTTACTATTATTGTTATCATTGTTATTACTATAACATGCTAAACCCAAAGAGTAGCATCTTCTAATTAAGAGAATCTAGCGGAGTTCTTCTTGGCCCCTCACTTCTACATCTCTGCCATAGTCTGGGTGGCATAGATACTCACTGATACAGGCTAGACTTTTCATAACATTTTGGGCAGATGAGACTAATGAATAAAATTATCCTATTTAGAAGTCTGACAAGGACCATTATAATCTTATTTTGGCACTCAATTTGTATATCTGTGTACCCCTTATTCCTCCCATAAAGGATTTCTTGGGAACAGGAATTGTGTGACAAGAAGGGTTAATCCTGTTTCTGTGGAGTAGGTGTTCATAAGCCCCAACACTGTGTGGTTCAAAGCTACAATCCCCCTTCATTTTATCATTTACTTGCCAAGGACTTACCAAGTCTCAACTATTATCAAGGCACTATGTGAGGTGCTATAGGGGATATAGAAACACAGATAGTGTGGCCTTTGACCTCAAGGAGCTTACCTAGAGAAGACAAGATAACTACAGAGGTGTTCAGTTCTTCCATGAAGCCCTCCCTGATTTCTACCACTCCATCCATCTGGGTCACAAAAAGAAGATATATTTTATGTTTCTGACAGCTAGTCTGGCAGAGTTTGCCCAGTGTTGTGTGTTTGCACTGTAGTATATAAAAATCTCAGCTCTTTTCCCCAAAGGAGATGACTCTGTTCTTGAAAGCTATTTAATGAAACCTAATGACTGTAATATTTTTAGACATTTCAGTACTACTATATACATAAGCCTCCCAGATTTCAAGAGTGCATTTTTTCACAGAGTAATTTATGATATTTTGATGGATAATCCCCCAAACAAAGTGGAAGGCTCTAAATCTTGATGATTATCTGATAAACCTATTGTGCTTTATGCTTCCCATTAACTATTACTTTCAATAATGTAATGGAATAAAAACATGAGTTGGGATTTGGAAAATTATAGACTTTGCAGCCCAGGATTAGAGATAATGAGATGGCAGCCTGATTAATAGTGCAAAATTGCTTCCCAAAGTGGAAAATCCCAGTATTGAGGTTTGTAGTATGAACTGGATAAATGTTATACTTCTAGAATTGTAGGGCTGGAAGGGACTTTACAGAGCTTCTACTTTAACTCTCTTATTTTACCAATGAACTGAGGCCCAGATTTGGAGCAACATGGCACCTTTGAGTGTATACCTGAAACTAACAGATGTGAAATTATGCTCTTTAATCAGGAGGGTATATTTGAAATGGAAGCCTGTTAGCTGTGATGTTGTCCATTTTGAAATAGAGTTCTTAACAATTAGTGATGTTTATGTAACCCATAGCTCAGAATCTCAACTCTGAACACACTTGGATGGGTTCAACCTTGGGAACTTTTGTCTCTCTTAATAATTTTAATGTCTCAACCTCCTTAAAAGCTAAGCTTTTCACAATATAAGAGCATGGCTGATGTCTTTCTAAGGTTTCTGCTCCCCTTTAATTACTGAGGTGAATAAAAGATGTTAAAAGATCAATATTGCTAGAGATGATACATTGAACACAGAAAAAGCAATAGAATTAGACCCATTATTTCTGGTGAACCCTGCCCCCCAACACACGCATGCACACACACACACACACACACACACACACACACACACATACACACTGAATTCATCACCATCTCCTAAATTTCATAGTCCAGAATATATGTAATAACTTTGAAGACCTTAGTGAAGGTCCCACATCTCCATAGTGCTTGCAGGTTACTATAGCAAATAAAACATCAAACAAACAACTACAACAAATAGGTCTATTGGAGACAATAGAAACACGGAAAAGGCAATATAAGTAATCACTCATTTGGTGAAATACTCCACCATTCCAAGTTGAGCACCATCCCCAATACTCATAATTCAGTACTAAATTAATGAACTCTAAGACTAAAATTGAAAGCCATTATTTCCTTGAAAGTTCCTCCTTTTGTATCTTGGGTCTGCAGTTCCTATCTCCTGCTACTGCTGTTCCCGCTTCCTCAGATTCTCTGTTTCTCTAGGTTAGTTTTCCCCTCAGATCCCAGTTCAGCTTTCCATGCAATATTTATCTTGTTCTCATTAATGTGGGCTCTTTCATCAGGGTGATATCTATGTTCCTGTAGTTACTCAAAAGTATGGTTACCTAATCCAGGATGGCTATGCTATTCCTCATGGTAACCAAACTTCACAACTTCAATATGCTTCCACAAGTCCTGCACCTTCATGTTGGGCCTGTTTCCTTCCTGGAAAAAGGGGAAAAGGATGGAGCTGCTTGAAAGAATTGCTTGGGTTCCTTCAGAGTTTGGGCCTATATTTACTGAGTAATTGAATATGTTGCAAATTAATTAAATGAACCATGTGCAATGACTTGTATGAGAAATGACATGACAGTCATGATCAAGGACATGCAAGACCAGGAAAGTAGATGAACTGGGTCTCATATCAAAAGTGATGGAGCAGCAAGATGTCAGAGTATAGGCAGGGATTCACCTGAGCTCTCCTAAATTTACCTCCAAGTAACATTAAATAATCCCTCAAATGAATTCAGGAGAGGTAGAATCAAGAAAAGGATGGGATGAAACAATTTTTTAGGCCAAGACAACTTAAAAAGTTGGCAGGAAAGTTCTATCTCACTGGATTGAGAGCAGACTGCAGTCCCACAACCACAAACCAACAGCAGGTATAGGAGTGACTGAATTGGCAGGGAAAGTGGTGGTTTCTGGAGCTCTCAGCCCACATATAATAAAGGGGTTGGATAACTAATCAGAAGAAGATTACTGGGGGACCCTTTCCTAGCACTGGGAGCAGGACTCTGTTCCATTGCCTACATACCATTTGTTGTCACAGTCCAAAGATAAGGAGGAGCACTAGCAAGAAAAGGAACCCTTGCCACAGTTCCAAGAAGGAAAAGAGTGTGTATGGTCACTCACAGACTAGAGGACTGGAGAGACAGGACAGCAGTGACTACACCACTCCTTAGATCATAGAACATAGAAGAACATAGAAGAACAAGAACCTTGGAAGAACTAAAAACTGACATACCCCTGAACTAGTTCTGAAAACAGCAACACAAAAAAACTGATGCTTGGGATAGTTACCACTCCACCAAATAGAGCCTAATATTAACATAAAGTTAAAAGTCAAGAAATAGTCTAGCAAAATGAGTTAACAACAAAAAATCAACCTAACTGAAAATAGTTACTATGGTGACAGGGAAGATTAAAACAGAAACTCAGGAAAAGAGAACAAAATCAAAACTTCTACATTCAAAGCCTGAAAGGTACTGGAAGAGCTCAAAATGTATTTTAAAAATCAAATAAGACAGAGGATTCTGGGAAGATGGCAGAGTAGGCCAAAATATTTCAGGCTCTCCAGATTTTCCTCCACAAAAGAGATAAAATAGTGCCTCTGTACTAACATAGAGCTGTGAAAAAAAATAAGAGTAAGGGCAGAACAGGGGTCCTCCAGGGACAATTGGAGATCTGAAGAAAAATCCCAGGATGAGATTTCCTCCCTGTGAAGAGTAAACACAACCAGGCTAGGGTCCACTTTAACAACAAGCCACAAGCTGCTTAAACAACAAGGGGCAAGCCCTGGGGTCAGTTGGGTTGGGAGGCTACCCTTGCCCCAATCACAGGAACTTTTACCCCTGGGACAGTAAGGGGAGTTGGGCATCTGACCTTGGGAAGATCTAGGGAATCTCTGTTGACAAGGAAAGCCAGACTCATCTGTGCTGTGAAGACTCAATAGGGTCAAGAAGGAACCAGCACATGCCTAAGAGTGTAGACGCAGTAGAGTGGGACAGTGCTGGCTGTGGACACTTACAAGAAGCTGGAGGTCTTGGTTTGAATTCAAGGTCAGAGGGAAGAATTGAAGAGGATCAGAGGCCGGAGGCACCATTCCCCATACCCTAGACTAGAGGTGATTATAAAAACTAAATTATTACCAAAAAAATGCACAGGCAAAGGAGAAAGAACCCAACCATAGAGAGCTACTTATGAGAATAAAGAAGACTGGGGTTCATCTTCAGAGGAGAATACTGAAACAAAGAAGTCCTCTTCTACCCCAAAGAGTAATGTCAAATGGTTACCCAAAAGAATTCATTGAAGAACTTAAAAATGAAATGAGAGAGATTGAGGAAAAACTAAAAGGAAAAATGAGAATAATCTATAAAAACAAGAAGATTATAAAAAGAAAGTCAGCCAATTAGAAAAGGAGATCCAGAATCTTAAGGAAGAAAATGACTCCTTGAAAATCAGAATTGGGCAAGGGGAAACCAATGAGGTTGTAAGAGATGAAGAAATAAAAAAAATGAAGAATGAAAAAAATAGAAGATAATGTGAAATTTCATAAGAAAACAATGGATCTAGAGAACCAATGAAGAAGAAAAAAAACATAAGAATAATAGGACTACCTGAAAGCTCTGAAAAGAAAAAGAATCTTGATACAATAATACAAGAAATAATTAAAGAAAATTTTCCTGAAGCTTTAGAACAAGAGGGTAAAGTAGAAATAGAAAAAATTTGCTGATCACCACCTGAAAGAGATCCTATGAGAAAAACTCACAGGAATATTTTAGCCATATTCTGAAACCCCCAGATCAAGGACAAAATACTATGCAAGACCCAGCAGTGGCAACACTAAAAGACTACAGGTCTCAAAACACTATATATCAAAGAGCAAAAAAAAAAAAAACTGGACTTCCAGTGAACAATATCATACCCAGCAAAGCTAAGCATAATTCTGAATGAAAAAAATAGTGAATATGTGATCAATCGCCAGACTTCTAGGACTTTGTTAAAAAAAAAAAAAACCTGAACTCAATAGAAGATTTGACATACATGAGCCAAGAAAAATACAAAGTGCATATCAATGACTAATTACAAGGGACTAAATAAGGATAGAATGTTTACCTTTTACGTATGAAAAATATAAAACCTATGTCTAAGATTATTACTAGTAATTAGGTAGCTTATAGGAATAATTGGGGTAGACTTGAGTATCATAAGGCTTCAAAAAGTAAAACATTTAAAGAACAGTTAAAAGAGCAATTATCTTATACAAATGAGGTATAAGATGAAGAACCAATACAGAAGAAATAGATGTAGGAGGGGAGCTGTTAGTTCTGAAAAGCTACTTTTTATCAGGAATGGGTTTAAGAGGGGAAATGCAGATAAATCTAGAAGAGTATAAAAGTCACCTAAAATTAGAAAAAAATAAAACTCTAAGAGGATAGGCAGAGGTGAGAGGACAAAGGAGGGATTGTTAGAGGGGAGGGTGAGGGAATAAGTTAAAAGGGGGATGTTGAAGGGTGTTTAGATTTAGGGGAATGGGAGGATCAGAGAGGGATTGCTGGAGTGGGGGTAGATTGAGTAAGAGGAGGCTAAGATAGCAGGTAGAAGTAAAGTTGAGGAGTTAGAAGATAGGAAAAAAGAGATATGCACAAACACAAAAACAGAGTTTATGAGTAGTACCACTAAAGGAAAGTATATATTTATCTATGTATGTGTGTATATGTGTATGTATGTGTATATATGTATACATGTATGTCTATATTAGTACCTATATATAAATATATCCAAGCTCAATTGTAGCCTTGGGGTGGTGCATAGGGGTGAGGAAGGGGGAAAAAGAACAAAGTAAAAAGTGTATAGCAGAGAACAAAAGAAAACCTACAAGGAACATACATACCTACATAATGCACAGCATTTAATATATAGCCTTTCTTGAAATGAAAAGTTATATATTCTGAATCTTCTCCTATGTTCTGCTGTGCATGTGACATTTTTTTTCTTTTCTTATTTCATATTAAAGTTTTAGTATTTGTCTCAAATATTTTTTTTAAATCAAATAAGAAAGGTAGAGGAAAACTTAGGAAACTAAATGAGTGACACAAGAAAATGATGAAAAAAGGGTCAACAGCATGGCAAAGGAGGCACAAAAAATATTGAAGAAAATAACACCTTAAAAAACCAAATTGGTCAAATGGTAAAAGAAGCACAAAAATCCATTGAAGAGAAGAGCTCCCTTAAAAAGCTTATTTAGTCAAATGGAAGAGAAGGTACAAAGGCTAACTGAAAAAAAAAAATAACTCCCTAAAAATAGAACTGGACAAGTGCAAACTAATGACTCCGTGAGATATCTAGAATCAATCAAACAAAATCCAAAGAATGAAAAAAAAATGAAAATATGAAATATTTCATTGGAAAAACAACTGACCTGGAATATAGATCAAGGATAAGTAATTTAAGAATTATTGGATTACCTGAAAGCCATGATCAAAAAAAGAGCCCAGACATCATCCTTCAAGAAATTATCAAAGAAGTGCCCTAATATCCTAGAACCAGAGGATAAAATAAAAATTGAAAGAATTCACTGATCACTTCCTGAAAGAGATCCCAAAATGAAAACTTCCATGAATATTATGACCAAATTCCAGAGCTCCCAGATCAAGGAAAAAATATTGCAAGCAGCCAGAAAGAAAAAATAAAATATCATGCAGCCATAGTCAGAACCACAGAAGCTTTAGCAACTTCCACATTAAAATAGCAGATTTCAAATGTAATACTCCAAAGGGCAAATAAGGAAGGTTTACAACCAAGAATCACCTACCCAGCAAAACCAAGTATAATCCTTTGGGGGAGGGGGAATAAACATTTAATGAAATTGAGGATTTTCAAACCAGAGATAAATTGAAAATTTGACTTTCAAAAGAAGCTCAAAAAAGGTAAACAATAAAGAGAAGTGAATAGAATTTCAATAAGGGTAAACTTCACATTCCTACATGGGAAGATTATACTTGTAAATCTTAAGAACATTCTCATTATTAGGGCAGTTAGAAGGAATGTACATAGACAGAGAACATGGGAGTGAATTGACTATGATGGGATGATATTCCAAAGAATAAAATTAAGGGGTAGAAAAAAGGAATGGACTGGGAGAAGAGAGATGAGAGAGGTAGAACAGGGTAAATTAACTCACATAAAAGAAGTGTGAAATAGCTTTCACAGTGGAAGAGAAAATGGCTGGGGCTGCCAGGAAGTATTTGAACTTTATTGTTATCAGAATTGACTCAAAGAGGGATAAAACACACACTCAATTTGGTATAGAAATCTATCTTACCCTACAGAGAACAGTAGGAGAGGGGCTAAGAGAAGGTGGGAAGGGGGCTGATAGAGGGGAGAGTGAATTGGGAGGGGCGGTGGTCAGAAGCAAAATACTTCAGAGGAGGGACAGGGTGAAAGGAGAGAGCAAGAAGGGGAAATGGGAAAAAAGCAGGATGGAGGGAAATACAAAGTTAGTAATCATAATTGTGAAAGTGAATAGGGTGAACTCATCAATAAAACATAAGTGGATAACAGAGTGGATTAAAAACCAGAAACTTGCAACATGGCACTTACAAGAAATACACTTGAGGCTGAAAGATATACACAGGGGCTAGAAAAGAATCTATTATGCTCTAGCTGAAGTTTCAAAAGTAAGGGTAGCTATGATGATCTCAGACAAAGCAAAAGTAGAAATAGATATAATAAAATAGAAAAAGAGGGAAACTACATTTTGGTAAAAGATACCATAGACATTGAAATAATATCAATATGAAATACACACACACACATACACACACACATACCAAATGGTAGAGCATACAAATTCTTAAAGGAAAAGCATAATATATTATAGGAGTAAGCAGAAATTAAAACTGTAATAGTAGGAGACCTCAACTTTCATCTCTTAGAACCTGATAAATCTAACTAATATATAAACAAGAAGTTAACAAGATGAATAGAAGTTTAGAAAAGTTAGATATGACAGATCTCTGGAGAAAAATTGATTGGAGATAGACAAAAACTGACCATGTATTATGGCATAAAAACTATACAATCAAATACAGAAAAGCAGAAATATTAAATGTATCCTTTCAGATGACAATGCAATGAGAATTTTATTTAATAAAGAGCCATGGAAAATATTACAAATTAATAGGAAAATAAATAACATAATTCTAAAGAATTAGTAGATCAAAGAACAAGTCATAGAAACAATAAATAATTTTATTAAAGAGAATTACAACAATGAGACAATATGCCAAAATTTATGGGATGTAACCAAAGTGTTACTTAAGGGAAAATTTATATTATAAACTCTTACATCAATGAAATAGAGAAAAAGCAGATCAATTAATTTGTCATGCAATTAAAAAAATAGAAAAAAAGACAAATTAAAAATTCCCCATTAAAAACCAAAATGTGGAAATTCTGAAAATCAGAGAGATTAATAAGATTGTAACAATGGAAATAATAAATAAAACTATTTTAAGTTGGTTTTATTTAAAAAATAAAACATTGATAAACCATTGGCTAATTCAGTTTTATAAAAAAAAGAAAGAAATCCAAATTCCCAGTATCAAAAAAAAGAAAAGGGTGAATTTACCACCAATAAAGATGAAATTAAGGCAATCATTGAGTTATTTTGCCCAATTATATGTCAATAAATCTAACAACTTAAATGAAGTGGATGAATATTTACAAGATTATAAATTTCCCAGATTAACAGAATAGGAAATAGAATACTTAAATAACCCTATCTTAAAAATAGAAATTGAACAAGCCATCAGTGGGTTCTCTAAGAAAAAAAATCACCATGACCAGATGGATTTACACATGAATTCTATGAAAATTTAAAGAACAATTCATTCCAATATGGCATAAATTATTTGAGAAAATAGACAAAAAAGGAGTTCTACCAAATTTCTTTTACAATGCAAATATGATGCTAATACCTAAACCAGAAAGAGCAAAAAGAAAAAAGAAAACTGTAGTCCAGTTTCCCTAATGAATACTGATCCAAATAGTTTAAATAGAACACAACAGGGATATATAGCAATATATCACTAAGATCATACACTATGAGTAGGTGAGATTTATACAAGAAATGCAGGACTGGTTCAATATTAGGAAAACTAGCATCATAATTGACCTCATCAATAATAAAAACAACAAAAATCACGTAATGATCTCAAGATATGCAGAACCCCCCCTTTTTTTTACTAAATGCAATGCTACTTTCTAGTGAGAAACACTAGAAGCATAGAAATCAATGGAGCTTTCCATCATGTGATAATTAGTTTCCATATAAAACCATTACCACACAATACCTTGTAAAACCATCAACCACATTATCTGTCACAGGGATAAGCTAGAAGCTTCCCCTATAAAATCAGTGGTGAAGCAAGGATGCCCTTTATCACCACAGTTACTCAATATTTTACTGGAAATGCTAGTATAAGTTACAAAAGAATAAAGGAATTAGAATAGCCATGAAAAAACAAAGTTATCACTCTTTATACATAATATGATGGTAAACTTAAAGAATTACAGAGAATCAATTTAAAAACTAGTTCAAATAATTACCAACTTCAGAAAATTGCAGGATAAATCATAATATATCATCATAAATCTTCAGTAATTCTATACATTACCAACATAGTCCAGCAGCAAGAGAAAGAAAGAGAAGTTCAATTTAAAATAACTATAGACAATACAAAATACTTAGGAGTCTATCTGTCAAGACCAACCCAGGAACTATATGAACACAACAAGAAAACACTTTTCACACAAATAAAATCAGATTTAAACAATTGGAAAATATTAATTGCTGATGGGTATGCTGAACCAATAAAATAACAAGAACAATTTTACCTAAATGAATTTATTTATTCAGTGCCATATCAATCAAATACAAAAATTATTTTATAGAACTAGAAAAAATAATAACAAAATTCATCTGGAACAACAAAATGTTAAGAATATCAAGGAAATTTATAAAGAAATTTAAAAAGTGAAGGAAGGTAACTGAGCTGCAGTGGATCTCAATAGTATTATAAAGCAGCAATCATCAAAACAATTTGGTACTGGTAAGAAATAGAGTGATGAATTACTGGAATAAATTAGGCATATAATACACATTAGTAAATGAGTATAGTAATTTAGTGTTTGATAATTGCAAAAATCCAAACTTTGGGAACAAGAACTCACTATTTGACCAAAACTGCTGGGAAAGCTGGAAGGCAATTTGGCAGAAACTAGGCATAGATTTACATCTCACACTGGTATACCAAGATAAGGTCTAAATGGGTACATGATTTAGACATAAAGGGTGATACCATAAGCAAATTAGTAGATCAAGGAATAGTTCGCCTGTCAGATCCATGGAGAAGGGAAGAATTCATGACCAAACAAAAGATAGAGAGCATTATGAGGTATAAAATGGATAATTTTGACTTCATTAAATTTAAAAGGTTTTGCACAAACAAAATAAATACAGCCAAAATTAGAAGGAAAGCAGAAAGCTAGGAAATAATTTTTTACAGCAGACGTTTCTGATAAGGTCTCATTTTTCAAATGTATGGAGAAATCAGTCAAATTAATAAGAATATGAATCATTTCCCAACTGATAAATGATCAAATGATATGAACAGGTAGTTTTCAGATGAAGAAACCAAACTTTCTGCATTAATATGAAAAAAATACTCCAAATCACTATTGATTAGAGAAATGTGAATTAAAACAACTTTGAAATATCACCTCATAGCTAACAGATTGCTAATAGGACAGAAAAGAAAAATGATAAATGTTGGAGGGAATGTGGGAAAATTGGGCCACTAATGCACTTTTAGTGGATCTGTTAAGTGATCCAGCAATTCTGATGAGAAGTTGGGAACTATGCCCAAAGGGCAATCCAACTGTGCATACCCTCTGATCTAGCAATCCCGCTGCTAGGTCTGTTTCTTCTTTTGTAACATAACTATTATAAAAATATGTTTTACATAATTCCACATGCATAACATATAAAAGTGCTTACTATCTTAGGGAAGGGAGAGGAAGAAGAAAATTTGGAACTCAAAAAAAATTTAAATGAATGTAAAAATTGTCATTACATGTGATTAGAAAAATAAAATATCATTAAAAAAAAGAAAAATACTCTAAAGAGAAATGCAAATTTAAACAACTTTGTAGTACCAACCCACACTTATCAGATTGACCAATATAACAGAAAAGGAAAATAACAAGTGTTGGAAGAGATGTAGGAAAATTGGGACCCTAATGCACTGTTGGTGGAGTTGTGAAATGATCCAGTCATTCTAGAAAGCAATTTGGAACTCTGCCCAAAAGTCTATAAAACTGTTCATAACCTTTCTCCCAGCAGTACCATTATTAAGTCTGTCTCTCAAAAAGGTTAAAAAAAAAAAAGAGGAACAGGCCAGATATGTACAAAAATATTTATAACAGCTCTTACTTTAGTGGCAAAGAATTGGAAATTGAGGGAATGCCCATCAATTGGGGAATAGCTGAACAAAATGTGTCAGATGATTGTGATAGAAACTATTTTGCCATTAAAAATAGTAAGCAAGATGATCTCAAAAAAAAAAAAAAACTTGGAAAGCCTTACATGATCTAATGCAAAATGAAGTGAGCAGAGCCAGGAAAACACTATACATAGTAACACCAATATTGTACAATGATAAAAAAAATTGTACAATGATTAACTGTTAATGACAGCTATTCTCAGCAATACAATGATCTAAGACAATTACAGAGCACTCATGATGAAAAATGCTATCCACATGCAAAGAAAGAACTGATGGAATTTAAATGCAGATTGAAGCATTTTTTATTTTACTTTTTTGTTCCATTTTTTTTTCACAACATGGCTAATATGGAAATATGGTTTGCATGACTGCACATGTATAACCTACATTAAATTGCTTGCTTTCCCAATGTGGGAAGGGAAGAGGGAGGGAGGAAGAAATTTCAGAGCTTAATTTTTTTTAATGTTACAAAAATTTATATGTAATTGGAAAAAATAAAATATTTTAAAAAGAGGGATGGAGCCTGAGTTTTACACTGCTATCCAGGAGAGACTTTAATGCATTGAGAAGATATGCTTTGTAGAGTTTATGGAAAGATACAGACAATAATTTCACATGATGAAAAGGTGTGTGGATGCTCTATATCTACAATGGTGGTATGCCTATTTTGCTGAGATAATGGATTAGTCATATTAATCCTTAATGCCTCTACTTATGTTTAGCCCTTCAGGCACATCTAATATCAGTCCTCATTTTACCTCTCTCTCTTCTCTAACTCCCTTTACACTTATAGTATGCAGTGAACATTAAGGTACTTATTTTATTGTGCTATCCTCTAATTGTAATGAACAATCTGGCATCTTTTATTGGTCTATAATGGTGTTGCTAACACTTTTATTTTTTAATTATTTCATATGTTATTCTTGCCTTGTTTATTAAACCCCGAGGATAGAAACCATATTTTTATTGTCTTTTGAAGCTGTTGGTTCCTACTTAATACAGATTTATAGGCTGATTTATTTTCTTTTAGAAAACTTCCCATGAATGAAACAGAACCTCTAGCTCTAGAGATGATGGAGTTGAAATGATAAAGCAGATGGATTTATCTTTGGTGCCCTCCTACCTCCTCCTTTAACTCCGCTTTTCAAACTTTCTGTTCTACCATCACCTCCCCTTCAAGCAGCCACTGTCTTCCTGCTGGTTTCCAAGAGTTTCCCAGTTGTGTGTCCTCCCTAGGTCCTAGAACTCAACACCAGGAAGCTGGTGATATCAAGCAAGGTCAGTAAGGTATGGCAAAAATCTGTTAGTGGCAAAATCTCCTGGGGATGAATTTATTTGTTTTCATTTGTACATGGAAGAAGTTCTACCTGTTTAGGAACCAATGAAGAAATCCTTTGCAAAAGAAGATGCAAGATAAAAAGTCAGCTCCTACATGATATCAGTAGTTACCAATAAAATATAATATTGGGCAGACAGAAAATACCAATTCAATTCACTATATCTTGGGTGGGGGGAGGGAGATTATGGCAATGCTTAAGTACCTGGGGGCTTCTGATGGCTTCATGTGACCCTCATGGTACTATTCCCTCTGTTCCATTCCTTATAGGTTACTTCATAGAGGGATCTTGAAATGAAGCCAGAATTGAATGGATTCATATGAGATCCACTCCTGAGGGTAGTTTTGGATAAGGCTGAGGAGAGTGGAAGAAAGAAATTCATTGCCTGACAGCAATATTAGAGGAGTGATGGTGGGAGGTGGGAAGAGAGGTCAAGTAAAAGAGACTGGAAATACTGAAGATAAAGTTCACCAATATGAAAGTTTTTGAGAGAAATATCCTTAATGATGTCTTTTGGAAAGTTTTTCAGGAATGGTAAGATTTAGTTAGCCTAGGCTGATACTGGGAGAGCAAGGAATAGTTTACCTGTCAGATTTATGGGGAACAGAAGAATTTGTGACTAAACAGGAGATAGAGAACATTACAAAATGCAAAATGGATAATTTTGATTACATTAAATTGAAAAGCTTTGGCACAAACAAAGCCAACACAACCAAGATTGGGAGGGAAGCAGAAAACTGGGAACCAGTTTACAACCAGCGTCTCTGATAAGGGCCTCATTTCTAAAATATATAGAGAACTATGTCAAATTTATAAGAACAAAAGTCATTCCCCAATTGATAAATGGTCAAAGGATATGAACAGGCAGTTCTCAGATGAAGAAATTAAAGCCATCTATAGTCAAATGAAAAAATGCTCTAAATCACTATTGATTAGAGAAATGCAAATCAAAACAACTCTGAGGTACCACATCACACCTATCAGATTGGCCAACATGACAAAACAGGAAAATGATCAATATTGGAGAAGATGTGGGAAAACTGAAACACCAATGCATTGTTAGTGGAGTTGTGAAATGATCCAACCATTTTGGAGAGCAATTTGGAACTATGCCCAAAAGGCTACAAAAATGTGCATACCCTTTGACCCAGCAATAGCACTTCTAGGGCTGTATCCCAAAGAGATCATGCAAATGGGAAAAGGATCCACGTATACAAAAATATTTATGGCAGCTGTTTGTGTGGTGGCAAAGAATTGGAAATTGAGGGGATGCCCATCAATTGGGGAATGAATGAACAGCTGTGATATATGAATGTAATGGAATACTATTGTGCTATAAGAAATGATGAGCAGGCAGACTTCAGAAAAACCTGGAAAGACTTGTATGGTCTGATGCTGAGAGAAGTGAGCAGAACCAGGAGAACGTTGTACACAGTAACAGCCACGTTGTGCGATGACCAACTTTGATAGACTTGGCCCTTCTCAGCAATGCAAGGATCTAAGACATCTCCAAAGGTCTTATGATGGAAAATGCTACCCACATCCAAAGAAAGAACTATGGAGTTTGAATGCAGATTGAAGCATACTATTTGCTATTTTTTCTCTTCTGTTTGTTTTGTTTCCTCTTTTTGGTGGTTCCTCCTATTGGTTTCAATTCTTATTTATGACATCACTAATGTGGAAATATGTTTATTAGGAATGTATATGTATAGCCTATATCAGATTGTGTGCCATCTTGGGGAGGGAGGGGGAGAAAAATTTAAAACTCAAAAGCTTATGGAAGTGATTGTTGTTAAATCAAAATAAATTAATAAAAATATTTAGTTAGCCTGCTTCCTCGTCATCAAAATTGGAAAGTGAATTATTCCATTAACCACAGGTACATTTATGCTTATTTCAATTTTATTTCAAGATCATCATAATCATCATCTTCATCATCACAATCATCATCATCATATTTTTTTAATGCAAACCTATTCCCTCTCCACAGAGGGTTTTTGAGATGCTACTCTATTTGGGCACATGTGGCAATGTACGTATCTCAGGCATTTTCTATTTATTATACTAAATAACAGCCTTTTCCATTACCTTGTTTTCATTCACAAAGTTAGAATTTGCACATTTCAACTCAAAATATGATTCCTACATCTTTCAAGGTGATGACTAATTGTACTCAGTGAATTGCAGACAAATTGAGTGTTCATATTTTAAATGTATTTCTACAAAACTTTTCAATGTGTTCATTCCATATGTCAGAGGCCTGACAGTTCTCAATTCCATAATCTGTCTGGTCATTAATTCTAGATAAAAAAGTTGTTATCTGCCTTCAGCTTTCAGTACCAATTTATGCCAAAGTGTCACTGCGTGGGCTCGTCTCACCAGCACTTTGTGCACTTGCAAAAGATTCTACACTATGTAGCTTAAATAAAACACGACCATAAATAATTAAAGCAAAATTATGCATATCAATCAAAATTAATGAACTTCTTCTTTCTGATAAAGCACTGGGATTTTTTAAAAAGTTCTCTTTCCTGCTCTCTTTTTTTCCTATCTCTCTGTCTGTCTGTCTCAGAGCCTGACTACTTTGTATTCTTGAAAGGTCCCCCAGTCATTAATGTTAATTAGAAAGGTTCTTCAAGAAAGATATATTCTTCTGGTGATAGAACATATGCAGTGTGATTAAAAAGTGAAAAAAGTAGCAACAAGGAGTGGAAGAAAAAGTGGCAAAAACTATAAAATGTCCATTAACTCTTCCTTAATCACCATGCAGATTTTAATCACCACATGGACATGCTGAGAAATTTAGTATCTAACTGGTATCATTTTGGTCCCTCTGCATAGTATCTGAAGCACTTGATGAAGACTTCAATAAATATGTATTAAAAGCCACCTAGATGCAAGGTGCTGACCTAGGTGATGAGGATACAAATATATATATGTATATAGATATAGATATAGATATCTATATCTATATACATATATATACACATATATGTGTGTGTGTGTGTGTGTGTGTGTGTGTGTGTGTGTAATAGTTCTAGCCCTGGGAGTGAGAAAAACAGCAGAGAAATAACTTTGTTGTTGTTGTTTTCCCCAGTATTAAGAATTTCATTGGAAATGCTCTACCTAATAGGCTGAGCAACTTCAGTTTATAGTCTTAGAGACGTGCTTGGGTTTACTGAAAAACTCAGTGACTTGACCAAGGTCACACAAAGTCAGTATGTGTCAAAGTCTAGACTTGAGCCCAAGTCATTCTGACTTGTTGATACTCTAGTAACTCCAACACTGACTCTCAACACAAATAAGTATAATACAAGGTAAGCTGAGGAGATAGACAGAGACAGAAAAAGATAGCAAGATAGAGACTGAGACAAAGAGCAAAAGAAAAACACAGACAGACCAAGACGCAGACAGACAGAAGTAAATAGATAGAGGCAAAGAGAAACAGAGATACGGAGATACAGAGACAAAGAAAGAGATCAACACAGAGAGAGAGAGAGAGAGAGAGAGAGAGAGAGAGAGAGAGAGAGAGAGAGAGAGAGAGAGA
>NW_020950326.1:17794636-17825201 GCF_900497805.2 Vombatus ursinus | reverse complement strand
AGAGAGAGAGAGAGAGAGAGAGAGAGAGAGAGAGAGAGAGAGAGAGAATAAAGTCCAAAGCAACTGGGTCTACTATTTAACTTCTACAATTTAATTTCCAGCCACTTCACTTTCTATATTCAGTTGCCTCATCCACTTCCATTTGTCATAGGCCAGTTTTTCTAAGTAGCATGGAATGCAGGAGATTAAAACCACATCAAAATGATTTCAGAACCTCATGTGAATTACATAATCAATCCAATCGGTAATCCAGATGCTTTACCTAACAATTTAATTTATTTCTCAGATGAACTTGCCAGATGTTTCTGGGTCAGGCAGATAAGGTCAAATTCAAATACTGTTAGTAGCTCAGTGGTAAAACATTATATAAATACATTAAAATCTTGCTATGATGCATTCCATAAAATTTATCCTTCTCACAATCCTAGTCTATCCCCCGAAAATGAGACTTTTTTAAAAGAAAAACTCTACACAGATATACAATAAAAACAGTTAAATATAATTATTGGATGCTAATTAAACTGACATTTGGGAGATGCTATTATTGTTCCTAAAATTAAATGTTCCGTGTATGAAGTAATAAAGACTGAATTGAAGTTGAATTGAATTTTGAATTGAATTGAAGAGCTCTCAAAGGGCAATGAAGAGATACATAGGATATGTGAGTAGTTTGCAACATATTCCAAATTATGAATGACCCAGGACAAGTAGTGTAATGGTGAATGCAATCAAAGAAGCATATGTCAGGACAAAAAGACAGTCATGCAACAAGAGCAAAGGGCAATGGATGGGCACCTCATCAAGTACTTCATTAGTATGCAGATTATGTCAAGAGGACTCCAGGAAGAAGCCCAGCATGTTGTGTGGATCTGATGATCAATGTATGGAAAGAAGGATCCAGGAGTCACAAAGACTTGGCAGGCATGGATTGGTTGTAATTGGCATCATTGAATGAAATATCCACATTTATGAGATCACAAATCCCCTGGAGTATTTGGAGCTCTGAAGCAGTGGGGATTATTGCCAGCCATTGTTCTGAATTTCAGGGTTTCTAGCTACAGCTACAACTTCCCCTGAATTTTACTTCCATTTCAGGTGTATCCTGACAAGATTAGGTATTAAACCAATAGCTGGTAATACAAGGGAGATACTTCTTGGGGAGAAAATCTCTTGCCAGCATTCTGATGGCCATCCCATGTGACAGTGTCCTTTCCCCAAAACACTTCTGAAGATATATAGTATATATCTGCCCTCCCCTACCACTTTCACCACACCAACTTGGTCATAGGTTTGATAGATATCAACACTGGGATCAAATGCAAAATGCCCCATCCCCAACCTCACCCCAATTTATGTCAAGGACTACCATCACTAAGCTTAGGCAATCCAGTGTCCATACATGGACCAATGAAGTTAATAATAATAACAACAATAACAATAACAACAGCTGCAGTACTTATATAGCACTTTAAGGTTTTCAAATTGCTTTACAAGATATTACATGTGTTCCTCATGACAATCCTGTGTGACACAGCTAAGATCTGAATAGTGCAAATAATGAATCCAGGAAGAAGTCATATCAATTCTAATTCACACTACTCAGAGTTATGATATGTAAAATATAGTAATTGGTTCAAGGTCAAGGGAAATAGGCAATCCAAACTTAAATAATGTGCCTACTAATGAAAACTTAGCTATAGTGCTATTATCCTAATTTTGCATTTGAGGAAACTGATACTAAGAGAGAGGTTAAATGACTTACCCAGGGTCCCAGAGTTAAGTAAATGTCTGAGGCAAGATTTGGACTCAGGTCTGCCCAGCTTCAAGGGTAGCACTCTATCCACTGCATCTTCAAGATTGCAAAAGTTCTCCATCACTCTCTTCATTAAGAATATAATGAGTACTCATTCAGTAGCCAGAATTTCAGTAGATTTTTGGAGACATAAGTAGGAGACTAACAATCTTCACCTATTCCCTCCCTCTTTTCATTCAGTCCATAACATGAAAGTCCTTAGATAAGATATGAAGCTTTAAAATTCTATTATATTGGATTCATCCCTCTCTCTACTCTATTTCCTCCATGGAGCTGTTTCTGCTGCTATACACAACTGTCCTAGGATCATTTATACCTATATGTGGGAATCAGAACCCTAGAGAGGGATAGTAGCTTAATTTGTATAAAATCTGCTTTCAGTTTTGGGTGGAGTGGGGAAGTGTGGTCTCTATCTGAATCAATAGAAAGGTCAGCAACATTTATATAAAGTAATCAATAATCACATGTTAGCATATGCTAAGTGAGGAAAGAATGACACAAACAGGACATCTGTAAGCACTGAGAAGGGAGAAATAAATGAAGGTTGAAGAATGTATGATAGAAGAGTGGAACTTGAACTGCCCATCAAGGATGGGCAGGATTAAGATTGGGTGGAAAGGCAAAGGAAGGAATGCCAAAACAATACCACCCATTTTGTATACGTGGCAGATAAGAAATGAATACTAGCTTAATTAAAATAAATTATCTCCTAGTATGTTCTGAACTATATTCTGGATTGGGTATAGCAGCACATTGGATATCACAGTCCATATCAGGATTTTCTGCAACTGAGACTCCTCCATAGACTGTGTGCCATGAGAGGACCTTAGCATTAGAAACATATCCACCTTCTAAATGCCAGCAATCATACCCAGCTCTAAAGCAATATCCACATACTGCACAATCCAATTGTTAAAGAATAGAGTGTAACAAACATAAGCTGGGTTGAGTGACTTACTTATAAATCCCTTGGCCAACAACAAGAACTAACACATTTATATAGTACATTAAGATTTACAAAATGATTTGCATATATTATCTCATTTGAGCTTTACAATAATCCTGTAAGGCGATGGTAGTGGAGGTATTTTTATCACCATTTTATAGATATGAGAATCTAGACACAAAGAGATGATGTGACTTATACATAGTTGCACAGTTAGCAAGTGTTTCAGATGATATTCGAACCCAGGCCTTCCTGACAATGAGGGCATTTTATCCATTTATGCCCATACATAATTATTTATTGCCAAGACAGTTCTTGACTCCTGCCATGAGAAGCATGCTTTTGGATATGTGGCCCTGTATGAGGACAAAAAGAAGTCAGCTTAATTCTCAAGACCTTAAGGAGCACAAGCTTATGATTGGAGAGTGAGACTTTCCAAAAAGTAGAAGCCTTCTCTTCTGACTTCCTATTTATTTCTGCTGCTGTTGTGTAAACAACATTGGGCCCTTTGTTCTTTCCTCTCCCAGCCAAGAGCATTTACAATGGTTTCTCTGACACAGAATGCCTATTTAGCAGGCTGATAGAAAGCATTTCTTCAGCTGCCAGTGATTTTGCTGTTGTTGTTATTGATCAGTCATGTACAACCCTTCATGACCCCATGGACCATATCATGCCAATACTGTCCATGATGCTTTTTTTGGTGTGTGGGTGTGTGTTTTTTAAAGGACTGGAATGGTTTGCATTTTCCTTCTCCAGGGATAAATAGAGGGTCCCAGGGTCACCTACCTACTAAGTGTCTGAGGCTGGATTTGAACTTAGGCCTCACTGATTCTAGGCTCAGTGCTCTATCCACTGAGCCATCTAGCTGCCTTACCAGTGATGTTTGAACAGGTAGCAAAAATAACTTCCACAGACACAAGTACAGGTAAATACAGAAGTATAACAAACACAGACACATTAAAAAAAGAGTTGCAAAAGACCTCAGAGATCATCAAAGCCAATCTCTTTTTACAGAGAAGGAAAATGAGATGTAAGGAAGGGAAAGGATTTGCCCAAATATACTCAGGTAATATCTATCAAAGACAGGATTTGAACCCAGGCCTTCTGATTCTAAATCCAGAATTCCCACCATAGCATTCTTGCCCATGTCTATAAAGACACCCATATGAACACAAGAAAACATAAGGAAATATATAAATAACTTTGCATAGGAGAATAAACAAACACATCCTCACTCTACAAATCTAGAAGAAATTCTAAGAAGGCTGAATTATATTCTTTAGACCTTTGCCTGACAATAAAGTAGGTCAACCTAATCCTTCAAGGACTTCCACAGTGATGGGCAGACCAAATAAATTACACTTTGAATGAAGGTTTTCACAAGGTTGTTGTAGTCCTGGGGTATTGAGAGGTCAGAGCTTTCAAGGACAATTGGCATTTTTCCCCTGGGAAGAAATTTCACTGCAGGCACTTATGCTTCTGCAGATATGCTGGAGATGTAGGTGCCCACATCTGCTTCTTTTTTAGGATAAGAAAAATGATTAAGGTCAAGGATCTCTGTAGAGATTTTATACTAATGAGCCCCAGGGTTAGTTTTGGGGAACTTAAATATGTAAATAACTTGGGATAGCAGAAGGAGGGACTTCCAGCTGCGGCCCAAGTATCCCCATATGGAGTGATGATCTCTAAATAGAGTGGTTTCCCAATTCCCCCAACGCACAAGCCTTATCAAGATTAAACAAGTCAGGCATAGGAATGAGTACCCTGAAATGTGGTCCAGCCTGATGACTCTGTAAGGAAGCTGGATAAATATGGAAAGCATCTGCACTGAGCCCTGAGGGAGAAATTCACAAAAACAGAGTTTTGACCTCCTGCCTGCAGCAAACAACCCTTCACTAATCCTTTCTTCCTTCTGATTGAACAAAATAGGGGCTGGAAGCCAAATGGAATACTGGCTATAATCCTGCTATGTCTTCCATGGTTCCTGTGGAGCCTGGATCACCTCCATGAAAGCCTGTTTCAGAGAATTTCAAAATTTAAAGCTAGAAGGAATTTTAGAAATCAGTTGATCCAATCTCTTAATTTCAGTTGAGAAAATATAGCCCAACAAAATGAAGCAACATGTCCAAGGTCACACAGCAAGTTAGCAGGCAAAGCTATGATTAAAACCCAGGTCTGACTCCTCAGCTAGTGTTACATGAATTACACAATTGAACCTGACTCTGAGCATGATCACTTTGGCTAACATGGAATTTCTGGGTCCCTAATATGTGGGAGGCATAATTTCCTTTCTTCTCCCGAACCACCTGAGTTTCTGGCAAGGGGAAAGAGATTAGCAGTTTAGCTCAATCCCCACTCTAAATCCATAACAGTTCTCCTCCTCCCATCCCACCCTGGGTGGAGTCTCAGGCACTCTGGCTTCTCAGAGTGTCATGTGGGGGTGGCAGGTGCTGTTGCCCAACCTGTCTGTGATCTGAGATGATTGTAGCTCAAACTCCCAGTCTAGTAATGATCACGTCTAGCACCTGAAACTGAGAACAAATAACAAAGAAGAAACAAACACCCTAAGACCTATTCTTCATATCTGAATAAATGGAGAGCAGGGGAAGGGCAAGTGCCTCTTCCACACACCCCAAACTGGTTTAGTTCACGGCATCTACTCTGTGTCCAACAAAGCAGATAGGAGTCTCTAGGACTGAAAAATAAATGGCCAAAAAAGAGACCAGCTAGGTGTCACCAGGTTAAAAAAAACAGGCAGACAATCAAAGAAGGTTATCCCACCTACATGGTAGAGGATGAATTGTGTTCCATGTTAGGCAAACTGAACATGCTCAAAGCTGGGTTATGCAATATTGATGTCATTCCTTTTTCTTATTAAACTAAAATAATATATGTTTATACATGTACACTCATATACATGTATATATACACATATATACATGTATTTATATACCATCTACTACGTAGAAATATACTATATATTGTGGGACAAAAGATATTCAAAAGTGAAAAAGATATTGTACCTATCCTTAAGGGCTATAAAGGAAAAAAATCCCACAATTTTAAGTACATAAGAGAGCTACAAATAAATGGTCATGAGATATCCCAGGACAGAAATCATTCATGCCTGAGGGAACAAGGAAAGTTTATCTCCTTTTTTTCCTTCCTCAGTTCCCTTTCTCCCTTGCCTTCCTCTAACCCCTTACTCCCTCTCCCTTAACTTCCTTTTCTCTTTCTTATTTAAATAAATCTTTGTTTAAAATGGAAATTATAGTATGAGACTCAACAAGCACCTATCTAGCACCTACCGTTTGCCCAATTTGTTGATGGATATTGAATGAATAAGAAGGAATGGTCCCAGGTCTCAAGTTTGTTTGTTTGTTTTTAATCAGTTGGGAAAATTAAATCTAAACATATGAAACAGTACAATTATAATACATCATGTAAGCATATGATTTTTGAGGTGGTGTCCATGGAATCATGGAGCTATATAGTCAGTCATTCTTAAAGTAATCAAATATAGGACTGAGCCTAATAGACCCATTTTGGAAAGGGGTGAGACTGTGAGAATTGAAGGATGGGGAGAGCATTTCATGCCAATGAAATAATGTGTATAAAGACACATGGGTGCGAATGAGGATAAAATATTCAGTGGAAAGTAAGGAAACTAATCTGCTCAGTTGATTGTGAACCTCTGCTGCATTACACAGTCACCTATGAAGTAAAAGTTTCAGATTCATTCTTTTTTATTCAAGAAGAACTAAATTTTCATCAATTTATTCATCCATTCACTCATTCACTTGAAAGGAATTTATATAGCACCTACTATATGCCTAGAACTGTACTCTGGGATGCTGTGGAAGATGACAAAGTCACTGTCTTGAAGATCTTATAGTTTAGTTGGGGAGACAATTCTCTCAGTTCAAAGCAACCAAAGGATTGATTATAAATGGATTGATCAACAAAAAATATATCTTCTACCTGGTATGTCCTCATACCTATACCAGATAATAGGTGATGGTGTATATACTTAGATATAAAAGAAAAAAGACAGAACCTTTGCCCTCAGATGACAGAAGTCTTATATACAAATAACTGCAATGCACTTTAGATTCTGATATGTTCATAGGAAAGCTCAAAACAAAGTGGCATGAGAAACTGGATAGGAAGAGATATTTTCTAGGTGGGGAATTATAAAAGGTCTTGAAGGATGGAAACATTCTAATTGGGGGAGAGAGAATAGAAAGAGGAATAGGAGGAAAGGGATCTTTTCACCAAGATAGGATAAGGATGAAACAAGAACAAAGCCTCAAAGGCAGAAAAGGGACAGAGCCAACAATATATTATGAGAGTTCAGAGATAAGAAATGTCCTCCAAGGGCAGGGGTAGTCAGAAAAATGTTTCATGGTGCTGGAGCAACATAAAGAGAGCTTTTCAGAAAAATAAAGGATGCTCTTTCCTCTTCTAATGTCATATTATCACATCTCATCATGGAATGAAGCTAATCCTTGGTTTCAGTGGAGCACATGGGTTGACAGGTCCTACCAAGATAAAAAAGCTGCTGGTAATGAGCCAGATGATTGTGCTGTGTGTGTCATGTAAGGATATGTAGAGAATCAGTGGGAGATATAAAGAGAAGCTTCAGAGAATACTGTAAGTGTTTTTCCATTCAGCAAAAAAAAAAGCTGATAGGAAGAAAGGAAGGAAGGAAGGAAGGAAGGAAGGAAGGAAGGAAGGAAGGAAGGAAGGAAGGAAGGAAGGAAGGAAGGAAGGAAGAGAGGAAGGAAGGCTATTGACAAGCAGTTCATATAGAACAGCCCATCCAGCTCCTTGGCATGAAGTTTCTCTTTTCCTTCAAGGTTTATTAGCAGAATATCTCCCTCTACATTTGTCATAGGAAATGATGACCTCATTACAAGAGTCAAGTGCCTTATAGAAGCCTTGCTTGATGGCAGAAGTGGGAACAGTGGTAAGATGTATATGATTCAATAGTCAGTGAAGACAATGAGACCATTTAAATGAACCTAGTTAAAGATGTACTTTTTATTTTAAGGTAAATAAAAAATAAATGTTTACTGAAATAGATATGCACTTAACTGACAATTGTGCAGATGACAATATGCAATAAACTTATGTTTTTGTCCATAGAAGTATTAATGACAAAAGGTTCAGTTTCTCTAAAACATTTGAAAGAGAGGAGGGGAAGTAAAGGGAGGAGAGAGGATGGGAGAAGAGAGGACAGTAGAAGACAGGAGAGGACAGGAGAAGAGAAAAACACTTTTGTACATCCTATAATACCTGGTAAAATGCCTTGAAAATAGAAGGAATTTAATAAATGTATGTTGATTGTTTATAATCATCTTGGAACTGGATGAAATTAAGGAGGAGTAAGCTTCCTGGGTGGAGAAGTGTTAGAGATGGGACAAAATGGCATCACTGAGTCCAGGTGTGAGATAGTAAGGCTAAGCTGATGAGGCATCTAGACATAGGAACAGTCATGGGATAGAAGAAAAGAGAGATGACTTACTTAATATGTTACTATTTTTGTTTTACCATCTGTCTACTGTGTGCCTGATCTTGAGCTGGAAATATGAGAGAAAGGTTAAAAAAAAAACAACTATATCATGTCCTCAAGGTGAAATTTAATTGAAAAGAGAGCTTCCAGCTTTAAATGACATGAATATATAAGGCTACCACTCATACAAAGTTAAATAATAATACAAAAAAATCTGTTGGACAAATTTGTGATACAGTTTTTCCATCTGTAAAGTGAGGAAATTACACTAGTTGATTTCTAAGGTCCCTTTCAGCTTTAAATCTATGATCCCATGATTCTATGAATTATACAGGGACTATAGGACTTGAAGTCAGAAGACGAGTTTGAGTCTTGACTTCACTCAATCCCCTATACTTGGAATGCTCTCCTTCTTTACTTTCCTAGCTTCTTTCAAGACTCAGATCAAATCCTACTTTCTGCAAGAGGCTTTTCTTGATCTTTCCATTTTCCCTACTTCTCTTCTCCCCATTGCCTTTCCTTCTGAGATTATCTTCCATTTACACTTTATGTATATTATAGTTATTTTCAGGTTTTCTCCTTCATTAGAAAGTAAGCTCCTTGGGGACAGGGACCATAGTTTTCCATCTCCTTTTTTGTAATCACAGAGCTTATCACAGTGCCTAGCACACAGCAAGCCTTTAATAAATGCTTGTTAACTGACTGACTCCACTGCTTGTGAGTTGTTGATGATTGTTAACATTAAAGTCACTTAAATTCTCTGGATTTCAGTTTCCCCTTCTTCAAAATGTTCAATAATAATGGGAGTAATAATTATTTTCCTCCCTATATCCCAGGTGAATGTGATAAAAGATACAAAACCACTTTCAAAATATAAGATATTATGGAAAGGTATGGTTAAGCCCCATTGGTTCCTCTCCAGATACCACACATAGGTGTCTATGTCCACATTAAGCAAGTCTAGCCTCAAAATCCAAAACAAATTCCAGCTGATAAGAGCTTCTTAAAGCACTTATCTTTGTCAAATGGCTTTTCCTCATTGCTTCTGTCTTTGGATGCTGAAAGCAGCATCCTTGTATATGAGGTAGAGCAGGGATTATTATTAAAAATCCTACTTAATTGATTAAAAAAAGCCCTGAGAGATAGTCTGATTTGTTCAAGAATGTGCAGCCAGGTATTGGTGGACTTGAGTTTCCCTTTCCTTTTCTCAATGTGCTTTCAATTGGAGATCATTTTTTTGTACTGAGCTGAAGTTTAAATCAATTTTCTTTAAAACAACAACTCAAAAATGGGAGGCAGATGGAGACACAGACTCCAGTTTATGAGGACTCACCTAGCTTTGTTGCCTGTTGTTATACTCAGGTTATTCTGATATTGGAATTTTCTAGAATGTGCTAGAGCTGGGGGACTGAATGTGACCACTAATCAGTGACAGCCCTGTGGAACAGATGAACAAGTGACAGGGCAATTGTCTCTCCAGTCGTGATTTTTGATGGTATTTCCTTTTGGAATATTCCAAGCAGAGAAAGCATCCTTATGTCATATCATCCATCACTGGGAAATGCTGGGGAGATGAGGAATACAACAAATTAAAAACTTGTTTGGGGCCACAGGCATATTTGAGTTTGTGGCTTGGCTTAATTCATTAAAATGGTTTCCTTGAATTGTGCAATTGGTTTCATGATTCTGAGATAAAAATGCCAAAGGAAATAATGAAATCCCCAAAAGAAGGTTTGGTTTGGCTCTGAGGTGATGCCTCAAAATACTGAGAAGTATGGGATTTGTTTCCCTTGGGATTCCATCTGAGACATCTAAAGAATATTTTCTAAGGTTTAACCCTCAGTCCTTCACTATTCTTCCTTTACAATCTTTTTTTTCTGGATAAGTTCATTCTTCTCATGGTTCCAACTACCATCATTACATAGATGACTCTCTGCTTGACATCATAACCCCAGTCTCTCTCCTGAGTTTCAGTCCTATATATTGGTACTCGAAAGATTTAATGCCAACTCAAAAGCAGTGTCCAAAAGTACATTCATCACCACCCTCAAGCCCACCCCTGCCTCCAATTAAGCTTTCTTTCTCAACTTTACTTCTTATAAATCTTAATCAAAAGCAACACCAATTTTCCAATTGCAATCAGTGTCATGACCATAGGCAATTATACATGATAGGGAATTAGTTTGGATTTGGGGCAGCCTGGGAGTATAGGTTGCATGTTATCTCCAGGGGACCTGATGGTCAAAGTTCAGCCAGTAGTCTGGAACCAGGTGAGTAACTATTTGCATAAAAGAGCAGAGATAGGAGGTAGTTGTTGTTTATCTTTCATTTTCAAAGAGGTACAGCGACATCACGAGGATGATGTCTTGATTTGCTCATGAATTGGATTTAAGTGAGGCAGAGTTGTGCAAAGTCTTCAGCCTCACTAGGCAAAAATCAAGACAACTGGTGATGACCCACGATGCAGTGGATGACCTTAGCATCTTTGATATCTGACCATGCTCTGAGTACTCCATAGCACCAACTTCAGCCATCTTTGTGGCCATTAGAACAAATAGTTCTCATCCACCCATTCTACCAGGGCAAGTCTTCACATGCTTGGTGTAGACATCCCCCTAACTCACTGATGGGTTTGAGGCCTATTGATTACCTTCAACATAGGTTAGCACATGTGCTCAGATGGTTTTGTTTTTTTTTTTTCGTTTGTTTGTTTGTTTTTACCAGGGTGTAGCTGCTGAGCATGCTGCAGTTTCTTAGAGCTACAGGTGAGAGCTGGGTGACATGTAGACACCAAAGGTGAATGAGCAGCCCTTTTCAGGGCTCAGCAAGCCCTCATAGCAGAGATGCTAGCCCTCCCTCCATTATAATCCACTATGTACTGGTATTTTCCATTCCATTTTTCTTTTTTTTTTCTTTTTTTTGGGGGGGGGGTAGGCAATGGGGTTAAGTGACTTGCCCAGGATCACACATCTAGTAAGTGCTATGTGTCTGCAGCTGGATTTGAACTCAGGTCCTCCTGAATCCAGGGCTGGTGCTCTATCCACTGCACCACCTAGCTACCCCTCCATTCCATTTTTAACCAGCTCTGTTGCAAAGGTTTTTCTTGCGTCAATCTCAGCATTGCACATGAAAATCTACTCTAACCAATAACACATTTAAATGAATTAAGCCTAAGCAATTCTTTAAGAGGGGGTAGTAAAACAACAGTGGGGCCATACATTTAGGATTTTCCCTGAAGCACTTCTAACTATTCTGGGACAATTTTTAGTGCCATATTTAAGTAGAGGCTTTGAGGGCAAGAGAATTGGTTCCTTAAGACTGTCAAGACATGGCTTTTATAGTGGAAAAAAAAACCTTGTAAGTAGAACTTGACAAAGCAATAATCATGTAGGATTAATGGAAGTGGCCCTGGGGCACAGTTATTAGGTTCTGGGATTCCTAGCATTTCTCTCTCATTTTTTTCACATATGCCAAATGTCTGGTAAAAATGGTTAGGAATTCAAGTGGTATTTGTTCTTTGGTTATAAACATGAGTATGTAACTGTGCTACTATAAGCAATGATGACAACACATTTTGAACTAGTTGGAGATGATCTCTATCAGGAGCTTCATGTCTAAGTGTGGTGGCTGAGACCTCCTCCCTTATTCCTAAAGGATTTTCCCCACTGCAGACACAAGAACATGATAGAGAAATCTAGAGCAGGAGGGTGTCCTTACTGAAGGACAAAAAAGACTGTGAGTTAGGGCAAGATAAAGCATCAATAAGGACATCCAAAAATGTTCTGAAGAAAGAGTGATGGTTCACCGCCTCCTATGGGGATAATGGAGTGAAGGCCACTGTGTGCCAGTGAATAGGAGAAATTAACTGTCTTCACTAGGAAAGAACATGCCTGGGGGACAAAGTCACAGTTGAAGTAATGATCCAAAAAGAATAAATGGAATTCTGTGCAGAAGTCAAAGTTAAAATTAGTTTATAGATGTACCCAGCCCAATAGGTTAGGACAAGAGTAGGAAACCTGCAACCTTGAGGCCACACGTGGCCTTCTGGGTTCTTGGATTCAGCCTTTTGACTGAGTCCAAATTTTACAGAACAAATCCTTTTATTAAGGGGATTTTTTCTGTGAAGTTTGGATTCAGTCAAAGGGCCACACTTGAGGACCTAGAAAGTCACATGTGGCTTCAAGGCTGCAGGTTCCCCATCCCTGAGTTAGGAAAAGATGTTCAAAAGGCATCTGGAACAACAGATCCAAAGTTTGGGGGTGGAATGGGGCCTATATGGAGTCAAGTCAACCATAAGAGAAGAAACAGCAGAAGCCAATGAATGACAGTGTATCTCATCCAAAGTGTCTGGGGCAGCTCCCATTTATGCTAGCAGCATGCTAGCCATTCCTCCACCTTGCTCAGCTTAATCTGTGCTGCTGTGGACTCTGACAGCCAGTGAGGTAGGTAGTTGATTATCAAGAAAAGCTTTCAGGAATCAAGAAATATATTGGAGCTGAAGGACTTGGGAAAAGCAAACAGGGGGCCAACAGTGAGAGGTTCCAAAGCCAAAGAAGTCCTTGATTACTGATTTTACTTGATTACTTGATTAGCCTCAGCTAAGGAGTATTTATGTGAATCCTCTTAAAAGAGTAGTTAATCCTTAAAAATAAGTGCAGGGTATAGTGGAGAGGAGTGGTGGTATATAGATATGAGCATCTGGATGTAGCTGGAAATGATAGGGCAGAGACAGTGGTGACAACTCATAGTCAATTCCTGATACAAACAGACCCTAATACATAAAACAATGATGGAAGTCATCCTGAACAAAAATCTAGGAGTCTTTTTGATTTATCATGTTCTTCTCTCTCACATGCAGATAGTTTTCAACTCTCCTCAGTTTTTCATTTGAAATATTTCTAGTACCATTTGTTTCCTTTCCATGCCCATAGTTTACATTTACCTATATCAACTGTTCTCTATGCATCTGTAGCATTTACCATCTGAGGTACACAACCCATCTGAGGTACACAACTGAGAATCATCTTATTTGTTATTATCTGTTGCTGGTGTCTCATCAACCAGACTGCAAACTCAGTGAAGGCAGGGGCCATGTCTTCTTCTCTTTTACTCCCCTCCCCCCCCAGTATGAAAACAAGACTTTGCACATTCTTGACACTTAATAAACACTTTTTGGTGCTTGATTAGCAATCAGACTAAAGACTAAAGCTTGGTATCCATAAATAGGAATACAAAACTGCTTTGTAAAACCTGTAGCATTTTAGGTATATGTAGGTATAAGGACTTAGGCATAAAACTATGGTCCTCCTATGAGCGATCTTTGGGGATTCCGAGGAGAAAAGGACTTTGAAGATGGATTTTTGCTGGTCAGGATAAAAATCCCCCTTACTCTGCTTTCATGAAATGAATCCTTCATGAATTCAGGATCTTGTCTTGAAAAAAAAGAAGAGGAGAAGCCATGGACAGATACATGCATGCATCTCAGAGTGTGGATTGGGTATACATCATACAGGATGTGCTAGTGAAAGGCACTGGGCAGCTATGCAGTGTGGTGTCTGACAATGATAACCAAAAAGGGAAGCTCCACTGAAGTGGTAAAGTGAAGGTATAGCTCTGAAGAGGAGGTAAGCAGAATTGCTACTGCCACCATGGGTGGCTGGGGTTGAAGCTGGGGTTGGGTGAGGGGAAGACTATAAGTTAAGCATGGGAGAACTTGAGAAGCTGAGAAGAGAGTATATTTGCAGCAAAGTAGCCATTTCCTCTTTGCTTAGAAAACTCCAAATGGGGTCATGAAGAGTTGGACATGAATGAAACAACTGAACAACAAACGGCCACTGCCTGAGACTGGGAATCATGAGGAATGAGTGCAGGAACACCACAAAAACAGTGACCAGAGTATACAGGGGCCCCACAGAACAATCAATCAGTCTTAAGTACCTATTATGTGTCTACTAAGCAGTAGAGATACAAAAAGAAGCAAAAGATACCCTCAAGGAGCTTACAATCTAATGGAGGAAGTAACACAAATATATCATATTATATCATATGACGTGACATGACATGACATGATACAACATAACATGGTATAGTATAGTATAACATAACATAATATATACATGTGCGTATCTTTATACATACTCATACATGGAAAGCAAGCTATATACAGGATAAATAGCAAATAACTAAGAGGTAAGGCACTAGAGTTAAGAGGGTTTAAAAAAAAACTTCCTGTAAAAGTTGGGATTTAAAGGAAGTCAAAGAAGTAAGTAGGTAGAGTTGAGGAGGGAGAGTATTCCAGATATAAAGGACAGTCAGAGAAAATGCCCAGATAGATAAAGTGTCTTGTTCACAGAATAGCAAGGAGACCAGTGTCACTAGATCAAAGCATGTGTTAGGGAGTAAGGTGTAAGACTAAAAAGGTGGGTGGGTATGTTATGAAGGGTTTCAGATATCAAACTGAGCATTTTACATTTGTAGACACTGGAGTTTATTGGGGGGGGGCATGCACTTAAGGTCTTGCACTTAATGAAAATCACATTGGTAGCTGGATTAGAGTGTGTAGACACTTGAGGCAGACAAACCCATCAGCAGGCTATTGCAATAGTCCAAGTGTGAAGTGATAAGGACCTGCAGTAGAGTGGTAGCAGCATCAGAGAAGAGAAGGGGACATATGTGTATAGTGTTTCAGAGATGAAAACAACAAACCAGATGTTGACAAGTAGCAAAGAAGAAAGCTGTGACTGATTTCTCACTTCCTAGTATTTTCTCCTCCCTACTTTTCTTTTTTTTTCTTTTTTCCCACTTTTCCTCCTAGAGAAATAGATAAACTTAATCACCAATCTCTGAGTCTAGAGTTTGTTTTATTTCTGTTATTGCATTAATTTTGAAGTATGTATTTGATGATAAATATGAATAACCATTAGATTATTGACCTGTGCAGATTCAGTGGAGCAAGAGAGAACAATGACAGGATAAAGGGAGGGAAAATGCTCAGAAAGTGAGATTTTAAAAATAATAATAATAATAATAATAATTGTTGTTAAGTTTCTAAGCATGAGGGCTCAGAGCTCAACAAAAGTGAGTTATTGAGTTTTTAAAATAACTTCTCAGAGCAGGGAGAAAATGTCAACCCAAATCTCCTCAGGCAATTAAGTTTGGCTATCTTTAGTTGGGGGAAGTCTGTGGTAAGCTGGATTTAGAGTGATAGAGGACATCTCTGATACTTCCAGTTCCAGTTGTTTCTTTCCCATGGCTGACTTGAAAAGAATCCAGGCCATGAATAGAGGACAAAGCTAAGAAAGTACCTAGAGAGACAGTCATACCCCAAGGGAAAAACAGAGTTACTGTGTGATTTAACCCATACAAATGTGGGGGCCAATAAGAAGTGACCTATCCAATGGTGTGCTGGGAAATGTTTAACAGCTGGCTCTCCAAAAGAAAAAAGTAATCATGACACACTTAAGTTTAATCTTCATTATTAACATTCCCTTCATCACTTTTATAAAGTTTAGATAATCAACAAAACAATAAATCAAGCCCTGATTTGAAGCATTTGCTGGTTCCCAAGTTTATATATATATATATATATATATAGTTACTGAAAATTTAACAATCAATCTCTGTAGTCACTTCAAGATCTCACTCCAACATACTCATGAACCTATCTTACTTCAGCTAGGAACACCCACCTGATATTTCTCTCTATCACTTCCCAGCTGTTGAAGTATATATAGAGAATATTAGCTTAGTTCACCCATTCATGACAAACTTGGGGTAACAATAGACACAGGACAAGATAAGCTTAAATATCAACAGCAGGCTGATGGGAAATTTGAAACCTAACACCAGAGTCAGATTTTTAAAAAGACCCTAAATTGCAAATTGTTAGAAGGAAGAATGAAATCAGAATAAACAAATCCAAGAAATACAGGAAAACAAAATGAGCCAACTATGGGATATATTGAGTTTTCTGTTTTACCTTGGCACTCACCACTTGCTCAGTGACTCTTAGATCTATTTTGCTTTTATCAGCAACCCTCATGGCTTTGCTTCATAGGATAGGCACTATCTTGGCTCCCTAAAAAAAGTCCTTGAGAAATAATCCAGATTGCTGCCCTTTTGGTGTATACACTCTTGAATTGGATATATATTATGGGGGAGATTGTCACACTTAGACCATTTCCCCTGCAGGGCATAAACCACCAGAATTAACAGCTGCAATATTTGCCATAAGATATGTCCTATGTCCTGTTGCAGCATGCAACTGTGTTTCTCCTAAAGATATACAGTGGTTGCTGGCAGTCAACAAAATATTTACATAATTTTCCTCTAGATTGATGTTGTTTACATTCCTCAGTGCTGATGCTGATAGGGAAGGAAGAACAAGCAGAAAACTTACCAAAGCTGGTGACAGGCTCCCAGCCAAATATCCCCTTACCAGCCCTCTTGGCCACCTCCAGGAAGATGATTTTGACAGCTAGGACCAGAAGACTCAGGATAGAACACATTTATTTGAGTTTCATAAGAGCTCCCTATTTGCCCTGATCTTAGCATCATTATAGAAGCAGTCAGCTTCAGGCTAGGAAGAGCAATTCCTTTGTTTAGCATTAAAGCTATGGGAAAGTAAGGGAATCACCACAGTAGCTTGTAGGGGCAGCATTAGCATGGATATTAAGCAGAAAGGGCTCTTAAAGGCGTCAGTAGATTTAAGGAGGCTGGCTGTTTTATTGTCATTAGATGGTTTGGACTTCCACAAAGCAAGAGAAGGACTTCAGGATTTAAGAAGAACATTGTTCTACTGTTTGCATCTTCCCAAGGGAAAATTTCCTTCACATAGAGATACTTTTGTATCTTTTCCTTAGTATGCAAATCAGCAGAGAGTGGGGGGGGAGTACATATCCACATTTACCTTCCCTGGGTATCATTATACCTTGGGAAAGCTCTTGGTAAAGATATCATGTGGGACAGGAGTCAGTAATATGGCAAGGGATGATTCTGTATGGAGAAAATCTTCAAGAAACAGCTCCGTATGTAGTTCTTATATAATGCTGGTTTTGGAATTCTACTCCATTACCTTAATGGTATCATGCAGAGCCCACATGTAACACCTGAGAATTTAGCACAAAATCTTATATACGACCAGTAGAATTTCTAGAATAAGGAAAATGACATTGCTATCCTCACACAGGTGGGGACAGACCTCTCAGAACAAAGATGCTCAATGATTTGTAATTGCCACTTTCACTGACCTTGGCATAGCTCCTTTCCTCATCACACAAGATTTGTCGTGATACTAGAATTGGTCAGAATTAACTCCCTGACATATTCTATAGAGATGATACCACAGAGTACCTAGAAGCCAATGAGAGACTCCGTAATAATAGAGCAATAGGTAGAAAGTCAAGATCACCAAAGTCCATAGGCTCAAAGAGGCAAAGAGAGAGTGAGGGAAAAGGCTATAGAAGGGAACAAAATACCCAGGAATAGACAGAGCAAAAAAAGTACCCTTTGCATATATCCCAACATAGGATTGATAAATCCCAAGCACCTTTCACTATACCACTGGAGGAAGGGGAGGGGGAAATGAACCAATTAGTCAATAAGAATTTATTAAGCATCTACCATGACCCAGGCACTATGCTAGGTGTTAAATATACAAGCACAATGAATGAAAAAGTTCCTACTCACAAGGGGCTTACATTCTAATCAGAGACATAGGTTTATTTATTTATCTACCTATCTATTGTAGCTAGATATGATATCTAGATAGATAGATAGATAGATAGATGAATAAATAGTTATAGAATCAATTAAATGCCCCAAATCCAGTTGCTGAAATTATAGAACAGGCAACAAAAGTTGTGAGTTTTCTCTAATCTCAACTTGAGAGGTTGAATTTTCAGGTTGTAAGGGCACAAGCATTTTAGACCTGAAGTAGCCTATTTCCATATAAAGAGATCAGCAGAATTGGTTGAGGATTGGTGAAATCTATGAACTTGCTCAGGTAGTGTTGTGGCATTGTTGTTGTTGTTGTTGTGGTTGTGGTTGTTGTTGTTTTCCACTCACTGTCAAAGAATGGAATAGAATTTAAAATGGGAGGAGTAGGCATCAGTAGCATTTGAGTGGTGGAGAGGAGACAAGAAGAAAGTCAATTATGGAGGAAGAACTCGGGTCTTGAACTTGTTCCTCACCTTTGCTCTTGTACTTCTTGTAGAGTGTAGCAAGTCAGGGTGTGGAAGACAGAAGGAGAAGTTTTTTTTCTTTTAAAAAATAAGCTAGATAAGAATGCAGACATAGGTCTGGTCAGTGGATATCCACACAGATTCCTCAGTCAATATGACATTCTTTCTTTGTATACTCCCTTTCTCTGTGGGGAAAAAAAGATTGAACTTTGATGAGACTGTCTCACCTAATTGTTAGTTATGTCCAATGGACTTTCTTCTTTTGATTCTTGGTCTGACATTCTTCTATTCTACTGACCCAGGTTACTATAGCCCTCTGCCACTTTGGTCCTTTGGCTTCTGTATTTTCTCATTGAAGGTATTCTGTCATGCTTTCAAGGAAGACTTCATTCATGAAGAGCAGAGATTAATTCCCCTTGTTCTTCTTGAGAATGGAAAGCAGGACTGAATCGCAAGCTGCTGTGGCAGTTTCCAGACTTCTCAACCCATAAAAGCCAAAGACAACTCAGAAGGTCAGTGGTAAAAGTCTGTGTCTGTGGTAAGAGAGAGAAGTGTGGGGTCCCAGCCCCAGTCTCTGAACTCAGCCCTGGGGCTGCAGCTACTTCCAGAGTTTCCAGTCCACAGACTGAGAAGGAACCGAGTGTCAGATCAGAGGGGGATTGTAGGGATCTCTCTGCTGGTACAAGATTCTCTTGCTTTGCCCATGCTTGGATCTGGGTCACAGTTCTGGTTGGTGGTCCTGGGGCAAGGAGGAGTGCTGGTGTGGTGGAGCTTGTAGTGGCTGTGGAGAGAGAATCCTCCTCACAGTTCCAAGACAGGCCACTCATAGACCAGAGCACAGGACAGGAAAGGAGTAAACACCTCTCCCTTGATCATAGCACCTTGGAAGAACTAAAAATTTACAGGTCCCCAGAATTATCTCTGAAAACAGCTGCACAAAACCCCTGAAGCTTGGGACAATACATTCTCCACACTGGAAGCCGACCCCTACCTTAACAAAGAGTTTATAACAAGTAATTGGCTGAGATCATGAGCAAGCAGCACAAAAAGAGTCAGACCATGGAATCTTACTTTGGTGACAAAGAAGATCAACACATTCAACCAGAAGAAGACAACAAAGTCAAAGGTCCTACATCTAAAGTCTCCAAGAAAAACATGAATTGATCCCCGGCCATGGAAGAGGTCAAAAAGCATTTTGAGAAGCAAGTAAAAGAAGTAGAGGAAAAACTTAGAGTGATGCAAGAAAATCATGAAAAACAAGTCAACAGCTTGCTAAAGGAGACCCAAAAAAATACTGAAGAAAATAACACCTTAAAAAATAGCCTAACCCAAATGGCAAAAGAGATCCAAAAACCCAATAAGAAGAAGAATGCACTAAAAAGCAAAACTGGCCAAATGGAAAAGGAAGTCCAAAAGCTTACTGAAGAAAATACTTTCTTAAAAATTGAAATGGAGCAATTGAAAGCTAGTGACTTTATGAAAAATCAAGACACCATAAAGCAAATCCAAAAGAATGAAAAAAAATAGAAAACAGTATGAAATATCTCATTGGAAAAACAGCTGACCTGGAAAATAGATCCAGGAGAGAAGATTTACAAATTACTGGACTATCTGAAAGCCACAATATATAAAAAAAAAGAACCTAGACATCATCTTTCAAGAAATTATCAAGGTAAACCGTCCTGATATTTTAGAACTAGAGGGCAAAATAGAAATTAAAAGAATCCACCAATCACCTCCTGAAAGAGATTCCCAAAGGAAAACTCCTAGGAATATTGTAGCCAAATTCCAGAGTTCCCAGGTCAAGGAGAAAATATTGCAAGCAGCCAGAAAGAAACAATTCAAATATTGTGGAAACACAATCAGGATAACACAAGATCTAGCAGCTTCTACATTAAGGGACCACAGGGTATGGAATATAATATTCCAGAGGGGCAAAGGAGATAGGATTACAACCAAGAATCACCTACCCAGCAAAACTGAGTATAATCCTTCAGGGGAAAAAATGGTCATTCAGTGAAATAGGGTACTTTCAAGCATTCTTGATGAAAAGACCAGAGCTGAATAGAAAAGTTGACTTTCAAATACAAGACTCAAGTGTAACATAAAGAGGTAAACAGGAAAGAGAAATCATAAGAGACTTATTATGGTTTAACTGTTTACATTCCTGTATGGAAAAATGATATTTGTAACTCATGAGACCTTTGTCAGTATTAGGATAGTTGGAGGGTAAAAATTATATGTATGCATATATAATAGATAGATAGATAGATAGATAGATAGATAGATAGATAGATAGATAGATAGATAGATAGAGCACACAGGATGAGTTGAAGATGAAGGGGTGATATCTGGAGAATAAAATTAAGGGGTGAGAGAGGATTATACTGGGAGAAGGAGAAAGGGAGAGGTAGAATGGGGTAAATTATCTCACATAAAACAGACAAGAAAAGGCTCTTACAGTGGAGGGGAAATGGGGGAAGGTGAGAGGGAATGAGTGAATGTTATTCTCATCAGATTTGGCTTAAGGAGAGAATAACATACACACTCAATTGGATATGGAAATCTATCTTATCCTACAGGAAAATAGGGGGAGAAGGGGACAAGAGAACAGGAAGATGATAGAGGGGAAGGCAGATTGGGGGAGGGGGTAATCAGTTTTCCTTGATAATTTCTTGAAAGATGATGTCTATGCTCTTTTTTTTTTTTATTGTGTCTTTCAGATGGTCCAATAATTTGTAAATCATCTCTCCTGGATCTATTTTCCAGGTCAGTTGTTTTTCCAATGATATATTTCATATTGTTTTCTATTTTTTTTTCACCAGAAGCAAACACTTCGGAGGAGGGACAGGGTTAAAAGAGAGAATATAATAAAGGAGAGGCCAGATACAATGAAGGGAATTGTAGTTAGTTTTCCACAACATGACAACTATGGAAGTGTTTTGTATGACTACACATGTATAACCTGTATTGAGTTGCTTGCCTTCTCAATGAGGGTGGGTGGGGAGGGAGGAAATGGGGTATAGAAATCTATCCTGCCCTACAGGAAAATAGAAAGGAAAGGGGATAAGAGAAGTGGAGGTGAGATAGAAGGGAGGGAAGATTAGGGGAAGGGGTATACAGAATGCATGCCATCTTAGGGTGGTGGGAGGGATGAAATAGGGAGAAAATTTGGAACTCAAAATCTTGTGGAAATGAATGTTAAAAACTAAAAATAAATTTTAAAAAAAATTAAAAAAGAGAATGGAAAGCAACCTGAACTTTGTGGATAGATAATTCTTACATAGTACTTGGTACTTACTTGGTACAGGCAAAAGCAGAGACATTGCACACTCTCTATAGGTAACTACAAAATTTGGCTTGCCCTCTATACTTTTTGGAAGTGAGATCCTCAGTTGTTTGTCATTCTTATTATAAGCTCTCACAGTTAATACAGAAAGATAACTACCTGTTTGTCACTGTAGCTCCAGAGTATGGCTTACCTTATTTATGGTGGGTTTCTTCACTTTTCCTTAGAAATGATGTTCAGCTGCCTTGATTGGGAATTACCACTTTGCTGCTATGGATGTGAAATCCTTTACTTGAGGAAGGATTTTTTCTTTTGCTTTCTCTGGTCAATTTTGTTTTTGAGAGGATCTTCTATTTGATATACCTTAAATAAATCCTAGTTCCTTTAAAATTGTGTCATTTCCTGTATAGTGAGTATGTAATCCGAACATATTTAGACAAATCTAGTTATATTTCCTTAATTTACCTTCTTCTATGCCATTGACACTTATTCACATACTACAACTAGTGTATAAATACAATATTCTAACCACACTGGTGATTAAAAAAAAAAATCTCCGTGGAAATGACAGCAGAACAGTTCCAATTTATATCTATTTGTTGATTTTCCAGTTACATTTTCAAATATTCTCAAGATAATCTACCAGGCTTATCTTATATCAGTAACTTACAGAATGAAGAAGCATTTCTTGAGACTTACCATTTGAATGTGTGATGACTAACTTTGATAGACTCATCTCCTCTCAGCAATGCAAGGATCCAAGACAACTCCAAAAGATTCATGATGTAAAATGCTGTCCACATCCAGAAAAAGAACTACAGAGTCTGGATGCAGATCAAAGCACATTATTTGATCTGTCTCCCCGCCCCCCTTTTTTTGTTTCTTCTTTCTCATGGTTTCTCTCATTGGTTCTAATTCTTCTTTACAACATGACTAATGTGAAAATAGGTTCAATATCAATATATGTGTAGAACCATACCAGATTGCATGCTGTCTTGGGATGTGGGGAGGGGAGAAATGGGGAGAAAATTTGGAATTCAAACTCTCTTGGAAGTGAATGTTGAAAACTAAAAATAAATAAATTAATTTTAAAAAAAAGACTTACCATTTGAAGCATTGTACTTTTCTCGTGCTTATTTTCCCCTTCATCACTTTTTGTTTCTTTATGAAATTACTCTGCTAGTAATCTAGCTTCATATCTCTCCATAATGCTTAGGAAATAAGCTTATATTCTAATCTGTCATTGTCTTTGGTGCCTATCTGTCTGCTTAGCAAGGAAAACAAATAATTATTAGTTCAGGTGTTTCTGAACTCCTTTAGCCACCTTATGATTTCAATTGTTTTCTATTTAATAAACTTCTTCAAGGAATAACAATAGAGTCAATGTTTTAGGTTTGCTCCTTTTTCTCCTTTTTGTAATCAACAGCTTATTTAAATATTTTAGACCTGACTTCTATAATTGCATGAAGTCTTCTGCTTATCTTTATAGTCTCCTCTAATTTGCTGTTGATTTTGGTCTTTGCTTTTGCCAGTCAATGATAAGACTGCATTGTAAGTGAAATCCATAAACTCAGAAAAGCATTTGGTGTAATAATTCACATAAGAAAAATCAAGTGGATCAAGAATGACTATTGTCTATACTATGAAATGCTGTTGGATGAACGACAAACACACAGAGCCAATCCACCAGTGACATATATTTTGAATAGAAATTGTGGATAGACAATAGACTGCCAACAATTGAACAGCAAATAAAGGAGGAGAGAATTGGGTTGTTTGGTGAAATTATTTAATAATTTGAAGACTCTGAGCTTGTATCTGAATGGACCTTTTTAATATAAGTGTTTTTTTCTAATAAAGCTTAACAACTATAATTCTTGGAATTCTACAGACTTTGAAAAGCTAAAGATAAATGCAAAAAAAACTAAACTAAAGACAATATAAGGGCAATAAAAATGGTGGATGGTGGGCATGAGTTGCAACATATGACTAAGTGTTCAGGAGACACAATATAAAGTACATCAGACAGATATATGATTGGAAAAGTAGGTGGGCCAGTCATATCATGAGAGTAAGGGATAACTCATGGACATCCTACATGTGCTGTGGCTATCCTTGCAATGGCGAGACCTAGAAAAAGGCCCCACAGCACTGTAGGACCACCTGTGAAGGATTGTGGGAGGAGATGGACAAAAGTCATACATCATTAGAAGACACCAGTGGGTTGTAATCTGGATCACTGAAGGTAGGATGCAGTATGCACATTTATGAAATCACAGAGCCATGGAAAGATCAAAGGAAGAGAAAATCAATTACATTATTTTGTGCATGTTATGTACTCCCCATGTCCAGCACTTACATCTTTTTGCCTTTCTTTTCCAAGAGTATTCATGATGAATAGACATAAGGCTTCTTAATACACTACAAGTCTTGGAATTCTTCTATTACTTGATCCTGAAGTAAAAATTCAGGCTCTAAGAGATTTGCTGAGTTGATCATGGCCATATAGTTAGTAAGAGTCAATCTGGGAACTTGACTTCAGATCTCCTAAATCCAACTCTTAGGCTTTATATAGCTATAGCTATATGTGTACGTGTATGTGTACATGTATAAACATATATAAACATGCACATATGCTTATGTAAATACAAGTACATGCAAGTACACAGAGATGTGTGAATGCAAGTACATATGTACATATACATACACATGTATATATAGATATACATCAAAAACATATGTTCATATGTATACACACACAAACACATATATATGCATTTGTCGTTGTTGTTGTTGTGGTTAAATGTGTCCAACTCTTTGTGTCCCCATGGGCTGACTATTTGTGGGATTTTTTTTGGCGTAGATACTGAAGTAGTTTGCCATTTTCTTCTCCAGTTTTATGCAGGCAGGGTTTAAGTGACTGACTCAGGATCACACAGCCAGTAAATGTCTGAGGTCAGATTTGAATTCTGATCTTTCTGGTCTTTGTGACTCTAGATCCAGTGCTCTCTTCACTGTGCCACCTAGCTACCCTTATGTATAACCACATACACATACACATATATATATGTGTACATATATATATGTATGTATATGCATCTCTGCATACTGTTTATTATTTGTAAAATAACTAATTTAAAATAATTTAAATGCATAATTGCATCCATGTATTCAAAAAATGTATATGTGTATGTCGCATGTATGCATTCATATTTATATACATACCAGAAAAATGGTATGACAGAATCGTGTGGTAAAAATCAATTCCCTTGATCACTTTATTTGGCTTTTTGTAGACCTTCTATCACTTTGGAGTTGTAGTGATCAGACCTATACAGCTACTATTATGAGTGTGAAGGCACTGTGCTTTGTTCTCAGTGATAGAGAAACAGTTATGCACCCACTGCTCTCTAGCTCTTTCCCTGAACTCTATGTAAGCTTGCACCATTTTTTCTACTTGGTGTATTTTTTTTCTCCTGGAAATACTAAAAGAGGATCAGAAAATTGAGAAGTGGTACAAGACTAAATTTAACCAAGAGCTTCTCATTATTGCTCCTTAGAGAAATGAAAGCTTTGTCATTGGCCACTGACATCCAGGAGGGCTTCCTAGCTCCCATGAAGTCACTGATATATAGAGGGTGTACTTCCTCCTCACTGGAGGCTGGAAACCTTTAAGGATTGCTTCAGCAAGGAAGTCTCCCCCCCAAAAAAAACACATGTGGGAGTCTTGGGAGGGATTATCTTTTCACTTCTTTCCTGCTTTGAACCAAAATTTCCTAAGGGTCCCATCACCATTGTATCCCTCTCTGGTTTGCTTTCCCACAATGATGTGACTGTTCCTAACCTAGATGGACTTTCCATAAGAAACTGGGCATGTAAGCCCCACAGCACATGGAGGATCAGCAATAATGACAATTCATACTGATCTTAAGGCACCTACAAGTTTTTGTTTGTTTCCCCATTCTACTAAAACTGGCAACATGACTATATGACTACATCCAATCAACATACACTGACCCTAGGAGTCTCATATGAAATACCCACTAACAGTGGCAATGACAATCAACCCCAAACTCAGGGTATTCTGGACTTTTATCTCCCAACCAACTCTATCCTCCTTGATGTTGGAATTCCCAGTCAGCTCTCTATTGCTCCCCAACTAGACCTACTAGATGTCCGCATATAGGGGAGGTGGGATAAGGACCCAGAGCTTGTACTGTCTCTCCAGCTAGACACACAGGCAGAAGAGAGCAATGGATGTAGAATTCTCCCCGATAGCTACACAGTCTACCTTTGAAGCCTATCCTGCTCTTTAGACTCCCCTTGTTCCAAGAGATCCAAGGGAAGGTCCCTCATTCTATGATTTCCCAAGCCACTGAGTTATATGCTGACCTTACTCCAGAATCCAAGCCTTCTTCCTCACTTATGCACATTGAGTCATAAACTCACCAGGCTCTACTTGTCCATAAACACAAATAGTGACTGGATGTCACAGTGGCATCAAGCCATGCTTTATCATTAGCATTAGGAGACTATCCCAACATTCTTCAATAGGCCAGGGTGGGGGATAATTAAGGATTGCAAAAAGGTTCATGAACATTGTGTCTTCCCTTTGTAGCTGGTTGTCTGACTACCCCTGGGATTTATGACCTTAACACTCAAGCAGGAGAATAATTTCTGTTTTGTTTCCAACCCCTTCTTGAGGGTGATCAGCTCTGCATGATCCTTTTTCTATTAAAGCAACAAATGGTATTAATGTCTGAAGGGCACAGATTTCAAAATGCCCCAATTTCTTTGAGATATCTAAGTCCATCATCCTGTAACACAGTTTAGACTGTCTTTCCTCAAATGCATTACCTATATTGACAATCTCCATTGAGTCTGTGAAGGGCTTTACTGAACTTGATTTCTGCCATCAGTAGATACTCCATTTCTATCCTAATGGGAAATCTGTGGTGCAAAGATAATAAAACAGCCACTACCTACTCAGGTTTAATTCAGTGATACCATTAAGAAAATGATACCTGGCCAGTCCATGTGGTGCACACAGGTAATCCCAGCTATCATGGAGGCTTAGGTAAGTGGATCTCTTGATCTTTGAGTTGCAGTGTACTGTGCTGATTGAATGCCTGCATTCAATTTTACATTATTGTAATGATCCTTCAGAAATGGAAAACCATTGAATTATCTAAAGAGGCATGAATTAATCCAGATTGGAAATGGAGTAGGTCTAAGATCCCATGCCAATCAGTAGTGGTATAAAAGTTGTTAGTAGCCATATATTTCTAGCCTGGGCATAATGGGAAAATCCAGTCTCAAGACAAAAGAAGTAGGGGGGAGATGGAGGAAGGAAAGGAAGAGAGGGAGAAATATTTTGGTTTGGTATCATATTGGAGAAGAAGAGTGGAAAGCTGCCATTGTAAAAATATGGGTTTGGCTTCTGCCAGACAAAGAGCATGACGAGCATTTACTGTTCTGATTTTCTCTGCTCCCCCTATTTAGCGTTTTTCAAAAGTCTTTGTTTTTAGTTGAAGAAACAGATTTATCTGAATTGGGCAGAACTCTGAACTTATTATTGTCTAATCTGACTTCTTCCATAATGTTTGCTTCCTGCACAATGGCTTGCTCTTCTCTGCTGCTCCTATTCATACTAGCGCTTGATCTTCATGTTAAGAGTAAAAAGGGAAGAGAATGAATTTCTTACTAAAACTGCAATTACTTTCAAGCAAAATGGGGAGGCCTGGGAGAGGAACCTTGACAAACACAGCTCAATTTGACAATGCAATTTCATACTGTTCTTTGTTAGAAGTCTATAAATATCAATTAATAAAATGATGACCTAAAAGTGAAGGAAAGGGAGACTGCAGAGCAATGTCTAGTTTTCAGTTTTCAAAGATGTAAATTTATACTGCCTGAAGGCAAAATAATATTTCTGTTTCCATCTCTTTATGCTTCCGCTTATATAATGGATCTGACCCTGCACCATTTTCTCTTCTAAGCAGATGGCCATGATATTTCATGGAAGCGGACCTTATACACATCACAACAGGGTTCATCCCAGATTTGTGGTTTGTTGTAGGGTAAGAAGTTTACCCAGGAAAAGGTGAAAGGCCATCTTTTACTTTTCCATTATCTAATGATATTTAGGATCAAATAAAGGGGTGATTTTTTTTAAACCACTAGTGTTCTTTATAACCCTGTTTCAATTCTATTAACAGTAAATCTGATTGCCTGAGGTTCAGCCAAAGCTTTATAACATCAGCACTAAACTGAAGCTCATCTACAAATGAAAGGAACTGGGCCAGAGGTGTTCTGCCTGTAACAATTTGTTACTCTCAGGAGGTTTTAATTTGCATTTTTAGGATACCTCAAGCCCTACATTTAGGTAGTAAATCATTCTGCTATTCAGGCTTTCTGGTATAGGCTGAGAACAACAGCTTCTCTGTGGACAAGAAGGCTGAGAAGTTTGTCCATGAAGTTCCTGAAAGAAAAAAAAAGCAGAAAAATAGAATAACATATTCCAAAGGGAATTTGGAGATCCTATAGAGTCAGTCCACCAATTTCAGAGTTGCAGTAATCTCTTCCTCAATGTTCCTAACCACATCACTTCCTGGCTTAATTAATTCTACAAACTTTGTTACCTCTAGGATCAAATATAAACTACTCTGTATGCCAGATAAAGTTCCTCACAACCTAACTTCTCTCTACCATACTAGGATTCCCTTATTTGCCTACATACATGATAGCATCCAGTGAAATTGTTATTCCTGCTGTTCCTCACATATAATGTTCCATCTCTCCATTTCCATCCTTTTGTGCAGGTGGTCCTTCAAATCTGGAATATACTCACTCCTCCCCTTTGCCTCTTAGAATCCCAATTTTTTCTTCCAATTCTAGTGCAAATGTCAACTACTGGAGGCTTTTTGTGATGTCCTCAACTGCCAGTGCTTTTCTCTTAAAATTACCTTGCATACATTTGCATAATTCGTATGCATATATGGTGTTTCCATCTACAGAATTAAGCTCTTTGTTTCATTTTCTCACTAGACAGGCCAACACCTGGCACATTTTGTTATCATTTTTCATGCATTTCAGTCATGTCTGACTCTGTGACCCCATTTGGGGTTTTCTTGGCAAAGTTACTGTCATGGTTTGCCATTTCCTTCTCCAGTTCATTTTATAGATGAGGAAACTGAGGCAAATACTGTTATGTGACTTGCCCAGGATCACACAGCTATTCAGTATATGAGACCAGATTTGAGCTCAGAAAGAGAAGTCTTCCTGACTTCAGGCTCAGCACTCTATCTACTATGCCACCTACTTGCCCTACCTGGCACATAGTACATACTTAATAAATGTATGTTGATTGTTTAATTTACAGGTCCAGGCTTCCCTTGAATACTTCTAGTGATGAAGAGATTCTCTTTGAAGGAGAATCTGTTTCACAGCTGTACAAGCCCCCGAAGCTTGGGACAGTACATTCTTCACATTGAAAGCATACTTTTACCTTAACAAAGAGTTTAAAACTCAGGTAACTGGCCAGGATCATGAATAAGCAGTGCAAAAAGAGTCAGACTACATTATCTTACTTTGGTGACAAAGAAGATCAAAACATACAACCAGAAGAAGACAACAAAGTCAAAGATCTTACATCAAAAGCCTCCAAGAAAAATACGAATCAGTCCCAGGCCTTGGAAGAGCTCAAAAGGGATTTTGAGAAGCAAGTAAGAGAAGTAAGGAAAAACTGAGAGTGATGCAAGAAAACCATGAAAAACAAGTCAACAGCTTGCTAAAGGAGACCCAAAAAAATACTGAAGAAAGTAACACCTTTAAAAATAGCGTAACCCAAATGGCAAAAGAGGTCCAAAAAGCCAATAAGGAGAAGAATGCCCTAAAAGGCAAAATTAGACAAATGGAAAAGGAAGGCCAAAAGATTACTGAAGAAAATACTTCCTTAAAAATTAGAATAGAGCAATTGGAAGTTAGTGACTTTATGAGAAATCAAGACATCGTAAAACAAATCCAAAAGAATGAAAAATTAGAGAACAATGTGAAATATCTCATTGGAAAAACAACTGACCTGGAAAATAGATCCAGGAGAGAGAATTTAAAAATTATTGGACTATCTGAAAGCCATGATCAAAAAAAGAGACTAGACATCATCTTTCAAGAAATCATCAAGGAAAACTGCCCTTATATTTTAGAACCAGAAGACAAAATAGAAATTGAAAGAATCCACCAATCTCCTCTTGAAAGAGATCCCCAAAGGAAAACTCCTAGGAATATTGTAGCCAAATTCCAGAGTTCCCAGGTCAAGGAGAAAATATTACAAGCAGCCAGAAAGAAATAATTCAAGTACTGTGGAAACACAATCAGGATAACACAGGATTTAGCAGCTTCTACATTAAGGGACCACACAGCATGCAATATAATATTCTAGAGGGCAAAGGAGATAGGATTACAACCAAGAATCACCTACCCAGCAAAACTGAGTATAATCCTTCAGGGGAAAAATAGTCATTCAGTGAAATAGGGGACTTTCAAACAGTCTTGATGAAAAGACCAGAGTTGAATAGAAAACTTGACTTTCGAATACAAGACTCAAGTGGAACATGAAGAGGTAAACAGGAAAGAGAAATCATAAGAGAGTTATTAAGGTTGAACTGTTTACATTCCTGCATGGAAAGATGGTATTTGTAACTCATGAAACCTTTGTCAGTATTAGGGTAGTGGGAGGGAAAAAATTATATGTATGTGTATATAGATAGATAGATAGATAGATAGATAGATAGATAGATAGATAGATAGATAGATAGATAGA
>NW_020950326.1:17721368-17794626 GCF_900497805.2 Vombatus ursinus | reverse complement strand
AGATAGATAGATAGATAGATAGATAGATAGATAGATAGATAGATAGAGGGCACAGTGTGAGTTGAAGATGAAGGGGTCATATCTGGAGAATAAAATTAAGGGGTGAGAGAGGATTATACTAGGAGAAGGAGAAAGGGAGAGGTAAAACCGGGTAAATTATCTCATAAAAAAAACAGAAAAGGCTCTTACAGTGGAGGGGAAATGGGGGAAGGTGAGAGGGAATAAGTGAATCTTATTCTCATAGGATTTGACTTAAGGAGGGAATAACATACATACTCAATTGGGTATGGAAATCTGCCTTACTCTGCAGGAAAATAGGGGGGGAAGGGGACAAGAAAGTAGGGGAATGATAGACAGGAGGGCAGATTGGGAAAGGGGGTAATCAGAAACAAATATTTCTGAGGAGGGACAGTGTCAAAAGAAAGAATAGAATTAAAAAAGAAGACTGTTTCAGTGTCAGAAAAGTGCTAAGCATTTAGAAAGTTCCTATTATACTAAATCAAACTCCTCTTTTCATTTAGTACTGGTTCAGGGATTCTACAGAGTAAGTCTTGTCCCTTTTCCATGTAACTCTTCAAATATATGAAGATATCTATCATGTCTTTCTAAAGTTATAGTAAGAACTAGTATTTATATAGTATCTCAAGATTTTCCAAGGGCTTTACAAGTATCTCCTCCTTTTATCCTTACAACAACCTTGAAAAGTAGGTGATGTTAGTATACCCAATTTATGAATGAGGAAACTGTGTCTGAGGAAGGTTAACTGACTTACCCAGGGCCATACAACTGGTAAGGATTGAGGCCAGATTCAAACTCAAATCCTCTTGATTCCAAGTCTAGCACTCCGTACCAACTAGTTGCCTATTGTTTTTCTTTTCCATGCTAACTATTTCCAATTCCATTAATAATCCCTCATGGCACAGTTTCTAAACTCCTGACCAACCAGGAGATGCATTATTGTGTTACTGTACCCCTTTAAAGCAAGATACAATATTGAACAACACACTCTAGAAGTCATCAGATTAGTAAAGAGTACGATGTGACCATAACTTCCTCTGACCTAGACATTGCATCTCTACTAATTTGGCCTAAAGACTGTTTTAGATTTGTTGATAGCCATGTCAACATATTGGCTCAAGCCAGACTTTCAGTCAATTCATATCCCTAGGTCTTTTTTTTTTTTCCCTTGAAATGTTAAGCCAGGTTCTCCTGATTCTATGCATGTGTAAATGATTTAAAAAACAACTAAATGTGGGACTTTACATTTTTCCAGATAAATTTTTCATCTTATTGGTTTGAGTCCAACCTTCCAGCATAACAAGACCTTTCTCTAATATTACACTTGGTATCCAACATAATTGTTATCCTGTACAGTATTATATAAAGTGCAAAATTAATTTAAAAAATCTATAGCCTCATCCAAGTCACTAATAAAGATGATGAACACATCTTTGGGATAGGCTTCTGAAAACTTCCATTAAGATTGACATTGATCTTTTAATCAATATTCTTTGTATCAGGTTGATAAATCAACTATGTATCTTCCAAATAGCTAATAAATAGCCCATCCTTCTTCATTTTTCTCCTAGGGATATTATGAAACTTTTCATTAGCTTGTTGAAATCAAGATTTGCTAAGTTTATGACATCATCCCTATCCAGCAGCCTGATGACCATACCAAAAAAGACAAAAGGTTAATTTGGCATAATTTGTTATTTGTGAACCTATGCTAGCTTCAAAGTGCTCAAAGACTTTGTATTTAATAGAAAGATGAGGAGAATCAATTTTGTCAATAGATGAAAGAATGTTTTATAATTTTTGTAATTTTCCTGATTCGCTATAATTTCTCCTACCTGTACAAATGTACTTTAAATACAAATAATTGCAAGCAAATGTGATACTTTTTTACCTTGAAAAATAAATTATAGTAATAAAATTATTGCATTTATTCATAAGTAAAAAGTAATACGGGCAGTGAGAATTTGGAGCTTGGGAGGGAATAGAGTGATCAATGAAAGCTTCCCCAAGAATGCTTATCTTTAGCTATGCCCTGAAAGTTGAATAGAACACATGTACAGTTAAAGAATATGCTTTTGTATCTTCCATCCCTCTTTTTAAATATAGCTAGTGAAGACTCACCACAGTAATGGGTGGAATGGTGACATGGGTGAATGGAGGGATAATTGGAACACCCAACTAATGGAGCCTCAAAGAAAATGCCCTCAAATCACTGACTAATATTTCTTTTCCCATTTCATAATTTCCAGGGCTGCACCTTCTTTACCTTCATCCATTATTGTTTCTCTCAGTTCTTTCACCTTGCACCTACAGTCCTGTATTTGATTCTTTCAAATAAAAAGCCTCACTGCCAGTTTCTTGATGGTTGCCCCTGGTTTCAATAGAGCAGATTATCACAGGTTCTGCCTAGTGGAGAAGAGGCTGGCCCTTTTATAAGAAGTGGTTTGACTCCAGGAGTCTTTTCTACTCTGATTTCCTTGCACCTCCCTCCCCCTCCCACCTTTCACTTCTTCCATCCCATTCAGCTCACTGTGGACTTTGTGTTGCTTTCAGGATTTAATCCACCAAAGAGCAAAGTTATCTAATACCAACATTCCCATGGAGGCATGAGGGACTTAGTGCACCCTTACTTATCCCCATCCCCCAAATATACACAAAAGAATGTATCTCTAAAGGACAAATTTCAGAAAGCATTGGATAATGCAAGAAATAGAATTAGTTGACGATGTCTCTCACAGTATATCATACTCCTTGACCTAGGGATAAGATCAGTCTTGTCTAGAGAAATTGTGTAAGAGGCTAAGGGAACGTACAAATGCATGCATAGTTACTGTAGTGAGGCATTGAAGACTGCTCTACACCTATGATAAATTTTACACTTAGGTATGTGACTTACTTGTTTGATTCAGTTTTCTACCACTAAAATTTTAGGAATGCTAGTACAAAATATAGGATTCAAGGCTATTTTCAAATCCTGCAAGTTGTAGTTCAGTTTTTATGCCATAGGATCAATCAGAGATGTTGACCTGGAACAGAATCTCAGAGGCAATATAATCCAACTCCCTCACTTGAGAGGATCAGGAAGTTAATAATATGTCCAAGCTCATGCAAATAGGAAATAACAGAAGTAAATAAATGCCTATCATATAACTCTTCCTTACTTTTCCTTTCAAAGGGCTGAAAGCACCAGTTGAATATTATATGCTCTTTACCCTGAGAGAATCAGTTTAGTGAGTCAGAAACAGCCTGAAATTGAGTTTCCAAGTACTTAGGGTCTAGTCCTAGTTCTTCCTCTAAATTAGCTGGGGACCCTTTAGCAATTCACTTACTAAAGCAGGCATCTAGATGGTGCAGTGGTTAGAGTCCCAGGCCTGGAGTCAGGAAGACCTGAGTTCAAATCTGGCCTCAGATAATTACTAACTGTGACCCTGAGCAAGTCACTTAACCTGGTTTGCCTCTGTTTCATCAGTTACTCCAGTGTCTTTGACAAGAAAACCCCAAATGGGGTCATGAAGAGTTAGACATGACTGAAAAATGACTAACCATATTAATCATTTCCTCCTCTGTAAAATGGGAATATGAATTGTTCAATTCTCCAATAAGCTGCTATCATGTCTATAAAATGCAAAACTGGATGTAAAAATCCCATCAGGGAAAATTTCCTACAAAACGACAAATTTAAAACATATTTGTCTTCATTTTAGTGAAGTAAAATGCTCTAACACTTAAGAGGGTTCTGGGGGATTAGGGCCTTGGTTTTCTCTTCCTAGCTATGCCACTAACTTGCTATGTGATAACAGACAAATCAACTTTTCCAGATCTTGGTTTTCTGTCAATTGAGAGGCTTGAATTAAATGGTTTTCAAGATGCCTTCCAGCTCTAAACAGTCCATGTTTCTAAGTATAAGAATATCTACAGCATAAGGGTAAATGTTTTGCTTCATGTGAAAGATAACAGTACCACAGAATCTCAGAGTTGAAAGAGACCTATGTAGCTATATAGTTCAATGGAAATCTGAAGAATCCCATCTATGACCTACTTGAGAAGTGGTCATCCAGCTTTTGTTGAAGAGTCTAATAAGGGAAATCCCACAATCTCAATCCATTCTACTTTTAGGTAGTTCTAACTGTTATAAAAGTTTTCCTCTTTTCAGTCCAAAATCTGCCCTTTTCCACTTCTACTCATTGCTTCTAACTCTTTTTCAAATACTTCAAGGTAGCTATCATGTCCTCCTCTCCCCACCACATGTCTTCTCTTTGCATGGCTAAACAACTGCGGTTCTTTCCATATATTCTGAAACCACATTACCTGGAGGCCCTTCACTCTCTTAGTTGAAATCTTTTTAATACTTCCAGATTATCAAAGTTGTTCCTTAAATGTGGTTCCCAGAATTAAACACAATACCTAGAAAAAAAGACTAAGCCTGGCATGAACAATGAGCAATGAAGAAACTAGACTGACCAGAGCAGAGTAATAGTTTTGACTCTGAGGAACTACATTAGCATAAATCATGTTATCCTCATATCAGATCCCCTCTTGTTTCCCAGGTTGCAATCATTTATATATATTTGCTTTGGTTTTTTTCCTGGTTTGACTTGTATTTGTGGGGTGCTTTTTCCCATTTCTATCTCACAGAGAAGGGGAATGTCAAAGATAGATAGTAAGATATCTATTGAGTAGAAGGTTTTCAAAGGGGAGGGGACTTTTTTTCTCCTTTAGGCTCAGTATGGTTAGCAAGCTCAGAAGAACTAGTGAAAAAGTATTCAGAAACCCTTTCCTTCCCAACAGTTTCTCTCCATTCCCAAGGAAAGATAAATCTTTTAACTTCACTGTTCTTTTTCAAAACCAGAATCTTTGTCAGGGAGAGATGGGAGAAAAGTCTGTCAAAAGTTAAACTATCACAGAACCAACTGAGTCAAGAATTTTCTCACTGTAGAAATAAGATAGAAAATTTGTGAGCACATTATAGGGGCAGTGGGGGTAATATTAGAAGGAAGACAATAATAGTTACTCATATTATTGCCCAGAGCCTGGTCTTAAATAGAAGTCAATCCATCCACAAGGATTTATCAGATACTTACTAGATACCAGGCATTACACTAGGCCCTGAATTTGTAATAGGCAAAAAAAAAATATCCTGGCTCTCAAGGAAAAAAGAATTTATATTATACTAGGGGATTACGGATAGGGAAGGAAAAAATGAGTACATGTGTAAGTGAATATAAAATATGTAGATAAAATATAATGTTAGTGGGTTGTTTGGAGGGGAGGGTAATAGGACAAGTCTTATGTAGTAGATGGTGGAGATGGTGCTTGAGTTGAACTTCAAAATCTAACCCATGGACCAGGGTATGCCCCTTCACAAAAAGGGCCTCCAAATATCAACACAGAGAGACCTGGCTCATTCCAGGGGGAACCAGATTCCCTTTTTTTAAGTTTTATCATATGAAAAATTATTAAATAGATTTTATTGTTACTTTTAGTTTTTCTATCACTTACATTTCCACCTGTATCCTTCTTCTGTCTTTCCAGAAAGTCATTTATTAAGAAAAAAAAAATTAAAGAAAAGAGAAGGAGAGAAAAAAATAGCAAAAACATCACAAAGGGATCTGGCTTTTTCTTTTACTCTTTGGCTCATTATGCCTCTCATCCTTTAGTCCCAAATAATATCTCTTTATTTTATTTTAGGTGAGGCAATCGGGGTTAAGTGACTTGCCCAGGGTCACACAGCTAGCAAGTGTCAAGTGTGTGAGGGCACATTTGAACTCAGGTCCTCCTGATTCCAGGGCTGGAGCTCTATCCACTGCGCCACCTAGCTGCCCCAAGTAATATCTCTTTAAAAAGACTTTGGTATGGATGATATTTCCCCAAAAAGAATTAGCAGGGTCCCTTCTAAAAAGTTACTCAGTATACAATATGGTAGATGTCAGAGAGAGGATAGCTATTTATTTATACTACCATGAAAGAAATGCTTTATAAACAAGGTTTATAAGCTCACATTGACAAATATTTAAACACAAAAAATTAATGCAGTACTTCTATAATACTCTCCCAGGAGAAAGGAAAGACTCTTGGAGATTTGTAGGATTGCTGAACAGATTTAATATTCTCCTGGGTATAACTCCTAAGAACTTTATCATTATCAGAGCAGTTAGAAGAAGTCTGCATAGACAGAGGGCACGGGCGTGAGTTGATTATGTTATGATGATCTCCAAAAAAAGAACATAGGAGAGAGAAAGAAAAATGCACTGGGAGAAAATGGAAGGGAGAGATAGAATGGGGCAAATTTTCTCACATAAAGGAGGAGCTCAAGGAAAAGCTTTTATGGTAGAGGGAGAAATGGAGGGAGGCAATACTTGATCCTCGCTCTCATCAGAATATGTTCAAAGAGAGAAGAACATATACATACATATACTCAGCTGAGCATAGAAAACTATCTTACCCAATGGGCAGATAGGAGGGAAAGGGGATAAGCTATATGATGAAGCATGAAAGAGGGGAGGGCAGATTGCAGAATGCAATGGTCAGAAGCAAGACAGACTTTTGAAGAGGAACAGGATAAAAAGAGAGAGAGGAATGAAATGGGATGGAGGGAAATGCAGTTAGTAGTCATGACTGTGAAGGTGAATGGGATGAGTTAAACCATAGAACTGAAGCAGATAGCATAATGGATTAGAAACCTGAATCCAACAGTAAGTTCTGTACAAGAGATATATTTGGGACAGAAAGACACAACAGAATTGAAATAAAGGGCTAGAGCAGAGTCTATTATGCTTCAGCTGAATTGAAGAGGGCAGGAATAACAATCATAATCTCAGAAAAATCAAAAACCAAAATAAACCTAATTAAAAGAGACAATCAGGGAAACTGCATTTTGTTAAAGGATACCATAGACAATGAAGTAATATCAATAAATTTTATAGCAAATTTCTCTGATAAAGGCCTCATTTCTCAAACACATAAGAAATTTAGTCAAATTTATAAAAATAAAAACTATTGCTCAAATGATAAATGATCAAAGGATATGAACAGGCAATTTTCAGAAGAATAAATCAAAGCTAGCTATAGTCATTTGAAAAAAAAATTTTCTATATCACAACTGATTAGAGAAAGACACATTAAAACCAATCTGAGGTACACCTATCAGAATAGCTATACTAATGAACTGTTAGTGGGGTAGTGAAGTAGTCTAACCATTCTGGAGAATAACCTGGAACTATGCCCGAAGGGCTATAAAATCGTCCATATCCTTATTCAGGATGACCCAACAATATCACACCTAGGACAGTATCTCAAAGAAATCAAAGAAAAAATTAAAGGACCCACATCTACCAAAACATCCATTGCAGTTCTTTTGGTAGTGGCAAAGAAGCGAAAATTGAAGGGATACCCATCAACTTGGAAATGGCTGAACGAGTTGTGGCATATAATTGTGATGAAGCACTATTGTGCTATAAGAAATGACTGGGGGGGGTGGTTTCAGGAAAAAAAATATAAAAACATGGCAAGACCTACATGAACTGATGCAAAGTATAGTGAGAAGAACCAAGATATTATTGTGCACAGTAACAGTAATGTTGTAATGATGATCAACTATGAAATACGTGGCTACTCTAATCAAAACAATGACAATTCCACAGAACTCATGAAGAAAACATGCTATCTACCGTCAGAGGGAGAAATGACAAACTGAGTGCAAATTGAAGTGCACTTTTCTTGCTTTACTTACTTTTTTGTGATGTGACTAATATGGAAATATGTCTTGTATCTTTTCACACACGTAATTTATATAATGTTTGCTTTCTCAGTGGGTGGGGGAGGGATATGAGGGAGGGAGAAAACCTGGAACTCAAAATTGAAAAAGAAAAGATTATTAAACTTAACCAATAAGTATAAAAAGAAGAAAAAATATCCAGGGTTTGTACTGTCTGAGCAAGAATTCACAGTATATGTCTTTTCTTCTAGCCATGCTGGTCAAGTTTGTTTACCCGCTTACCAATGGTCATCAAGTCGTTGTCGTCGTCATCATCATTGTCATTGCTGTTGTCCTCATCGTCGTCTTCCTCTTCCTCCTCCTCCTCTTCCTCTTCCTCTTTCTTCTTTCACTTTCTGCTGGCAGTCAGCACTGAAGAATTCCTGACCTTTGTGAGGAATTTCCTCACAAAGCAGCTAGCAAAGTTGGAAACATCCATCTCACAATTGCTCTTCAGTCACTTTGCTCAGATAAAGAAACACAAAGCACCAGAGACAACTAGGAACCTGAAATTCAATCCTGGGTTCACCTAGTAAAGAACATATACTCCCTGACATGTGGGAGTAGCTGTGACAGCTGCTGCTGGGGAAGGGAAGAGAAGAGAAATCCCTTTCCCCTTCCCCTCTCAGGAAGTTTAAATCATGGCTGTCAGAATCCCAAACCTTATGTTCAAAAGAGAGGAAAAGAAAAAGAGGCAGTGACTTTGAACTCTCCTTTTAGCCTACTGGGTGGGTGACTCCACTGGTGAAGTTACCAATCCTATTTGGCACAGCTACCACAGGTACCGAGGGACCAAGCAGAAGCCTCTGGTCATACATGCCTTTTAGCAAACAGTCAGAGTATATGTGGCCCACTAGAAGATACCAGGATGCAGTCCTGTCCCCAGGCATTGGATATACTCTGATCCAATCCTCTTCAAGAAAAGAAAACAAGGGATTCTATGAAACAGAGCTGAGGAGAAGAAGCATTCCAGGTATAGGAGACAGCTTGCGGAAAGTCACAAAGGAAGAGATGGGATGCCGTGTTTGATCAGCAATAAGGAGACTGATTTGGCTATACTAGACTAGAGCACATGTGAAGGAAATACCATTTAATGTGACTAGAGATATAGCCTGCAGCCAGATTGTGAAAGGCTTGACATGCCAAAAAGAAAAGTTAGTATTTCATTCTTTCCCAAGGAAATTTACATTTTGAGACCTTTCTCTAATTAAAATATGATAGGTTTGTTCCTCATGAAGAAGGCAATGAGTCTCTAGATCTTTTGTGAACATGAGAGGGAAATTGTTAGGCTACCAATAGAAATGTAACTTTAACAGCTATGTGCAAAATATATTGAAGAGGGGAGAGATCTAAAGAACGGAGACCAGTTAGGAGAATGTGCAATAGTCCAAGTGAAGACAAACTGAACTAGGATGGTGACTATGTGAATAGAGAGAAGGGAAGTGGCATAAATAATATTCTGCAGGTAAAATTTACAAGATTTGGCAACTGATTGGATATAAGTGTTTAGGGGAAGAGAATAAGCATTAATATAGCATCTGCTTTGTTCCAAGCACTGTGTTAAGTGCTTTTTAACAAACACTATCTCATTTGATCCTTATAACAACCCTGTGAGGTAGGTTATATCATTATATCCATTTTACATATTGAGGAAACTGAGGTAAACAGAGGTTAAGTGACTTGCTCAGGGCCATACAAGTTAGTAAGTGTCTGAGGCTAGATTTAAACTCAGGTCTTCCTGACTCCAGGACCAGCACTCTATCCAATGTGCCACCAGCTGCCTCTGAGTGAAGTAGAAGACTGATCTGGGATTATGAATTTGGATAATTGGACTATGGTGGTGCTCTCAATAGAAATAGAGAATTTAGGTAGAAGGGTAGGTTTGAGGGAAAAGATAATGAAGTTCAGCTTTGGCTATGAGTTGGAGATGCTTACAGAAATCAGAATTGTCAAATAGACAGTTGGTGATTCAGGACTGGAACTGGGGAATGAGTCTTAGGCTAGATATATAGATCCAGGAGTAATTTGTATAGATGATAATTGAACCCATGGAAGTTGTGAGATCACTATGAGGTAGTGCAGAGAGGAAAGAGAAGGCACAGGGCAAAGCTTTGGAGTATATCCACACTTGGGGAGTGAACGTGAATGATGATAGAGCAAAGGAGACAGAGAAGGAACACTCAGAAAGGTGGGTTCTTAAAATGCTTTTAGATGCTTTTAGACTCTGCCCCACCCCCCAAAAAAAAATAATTCCTCGCCACCTGCTGGAAAAAAATGTTAAACATTCTCCATGGAAGACAAACCTATTATATATTTATAGACAAAGATCAAATTATAAATTGCTCAGAAGAGGAAAACATCATTAAATTTAACACCAAGATATAAATGACTGAAAGTACAAACTTCTGAAATCAGGCAGGAGATGATTGCACAAGCACTCCACTTGTCTCCATGGGCATTATTGCCATGCTGGTTAAGATCCTCATTACTTCTTCCATGAGATATTACACCAGCTTTCTGGCTAGATCTTGACTTCCAGGTTCTCCCTTCTTTAATCTACTCTCCACAAAATCTGCCAAAATAATCTTCCCAATTTACAAGTCTGACCATGTCTCTTTCCCACTCTGGAAACTTCAGGGGCTCCCTATTACCTCCAGGATGAAATAAAAATTCCTCAGAGGAGCATTTAAAGGCTTTCACAATCTAACTCTAGCAAGCCTGTTCAGGCTTATTTAACATGATCTCTTTCATGATCTCTATGTTTTAACCCAAGTGTCCTAATCACTGAACTTGGCCTTCCATCTCCAGCTGCCACACCTCCACAGAGGTTATTCCCCATTTCTGAAATGCTCTCCCTCCACATTTCTGCCTCTTTGAACCCCTAGGGAAGGGACTGGTTTTTTTTTAACTTTGGTTTTACATTCTTTGGTGATTAATAAGTTCTTTTGGATTGATTGTTATGCCTAAAAGATGCTTAATATTTGCTTAAATGACATTGGATACAAGCAAAAAAAAATAATACTAGAGGCACAAAAAGGGAAAACTGGTATTAAAGTCAAACTTCAATTTCTTTGTAATTATTTTCACCAGAGCCAAACTTGCTGCCACAGGAGCAACCATGTTTTATACTCATCTATACAATCATTGCTATAGAAATTACAATGAACTATAATAACATCTAATTTATCAGGCATGGCAGGAGAAGGCAGGGTTCCACTTAAATGAATTTTCCAGATAACTTGAAAGACTTCTAAGTAACAAATCTTAAAAAAAATAATAATAACCATTTTGATAGAACTCTTTCTAAAAGGATTACATGCTTCTCTGCTGTATTTTAAACAGAATATACTGACCATGATTTAGCCTTTTATTGATGACTCACTGTGAATGAAGCAACTCACATTTTTAGAATGCTTTATGATTTATAAAGCAACTCTGTCAAGCAGGTATGACAAATATTATTATGTCCATCCTACCAGTTAGGAAAATATGGCTCAGATAGTTTAACTTATTTTTCCAGAGTAATTTAACTAGTAAATTTGAAAATCTGGATTTGAACCCAGATCTCTTTACTCATGTTCAGTGCTCCTTCTGCTATATCAGAATGCTTCAAATAGCAAAGCCTATTGAGGTGGGCTTGCCCCTGTACCAACAAGGAGATATATATGGATATGTCTAGATAGATAAATAGATAGATAGATTGGTAGATATATGCATGTTCATGTGCACACACATATATGTATGTATGCACATATATATATATATATACACACATGTAGGTATATTGCATAATATATTATATATATGCATGGATATATAGATATAGATATATATGGAGAAGAGGGAGAGGAGGGGTAACATTTATATACTGCTTTATGATTTGCAAAAAATGATTTTTATATGTCATCTCATTTGACCTTCACAACAACCCTATTAGGTAAATGCTATTATTACTATCCCCATTTCACAAAAGAGAAACTGATGGTGAGAGAAGTTTAAGTAACCTTATCAGGATCACATAGTTAGTAAGAGGTAGTATTAAAACTCTGTTCTTCTGACTCCAAGTTCAGCGTTCTATGTACTGACCAACTCAACATATCTTTGTACAACACTAGACAATTTTAAAGTAATTTGCAAGCATCATATAACTTGATCTCCTAGACTGCTATGATTTTTGAGTTCCTATAGATGCTTTTTTTTTAATCCTTACCCACTCCCCTTTTTCCTCCTGCACTGTCAGGCCATCAGCTGCATCCCTCCCTGCTTGGATGAGCCTTTGGCACAGTGCCCACCCACTCCCTCTAAAATGCTGTAGCACTTGATGTATCTGGTACATTTAGATTTTATTTAAAGGGGTTTCTTAAAATTGCACCCACCTGGAACTCTGTCTTCCAATTTGTGGATCATTTTGGCAGTAGGCAGTGGAAAGAACATGGAATTGGAAGGCAGAAAAATCAGGTTCTAGTCCTATTTTTGCTACTAAATGACTATGTGACAATGAGGAATTTCACTACCATTCTCTGGGACTCAGGTACTTTGTAAAGTAAAAAGACGAGTTGTACTGGATTCTCTCTGGAGTCTCTTTTAGCTTTAAAATTCCATTCTATTCTCTTCATATCATTTAAAATCTTTTAGTACTCTATCTGACTTCTGAAAGTGAGTGCCTAGGTCTGCTGATTTGAAGTAAGTATTTATCCATTTTGCACATTGTTGGTTTTGCCAGCATTCATGGTAGGATTTTCTATGGAAGACATTTCATATTCTATTGTTTTATTTCAACTTCGTCCTTATAACTCTATCTAAGGTCATGTTTTATCATCTTCTGATTGCCTTCCTCAACCCCTCCATTTTTCCTTGTTCATTTCTGTATTAGACCTGAGGGTTTTTCTGTCCTTTCATTTATTTTTAGTTATCACTGTTGTTTTTAAAAATGTTATCTCTTCATTTAAAATAACAAAACTTCAAGGGGGCAGCTAGGTGGTGCAGTGGATAGAGCACCGGCCTTGAGGTCAGGAGGACCTGAGTTCAATTCTGGCCTCAGACCAAACACTTGACAGTTACTAGCTGTGTGACCCTGGGCAAACCATTTAACTCCAATAGCCTAAAACAAAAAACAAAAAACTTCAAAGCTTTACTGGGCTTCTCAGTGAACCTTCTCACAAACCTTTCTGTTTGTGAATGCAGAAAATGAAAGCCCATAAAATGTTCTCTGCGGTTTCCTTTACTCAACTTTGCCCACATCTTTTACCACTCCTAATACAGGACACAAAATAAAGGTGAATTAAACAGTATTCAATATGGATTGCACAGGAGCCCTGCAACTGCTACATGTGAACAGGAGGGAGAAGAGTGGAAAAGATTAAACACGTATAGCCCATGGTCATCCAGCCCTAGAGTATGTCTCTGAATTCAGTGCAGAGATAAACTCTGGAGAAGGCCATGATTGTTTTTTCTGACATCATTTCAAAGTGGTTAAATGAAAAGAACACTAACTCTGAAGTAAGAGAACTTGGGATCAAACCCCACGTCAAATGCGTGCTGCTGATGAGACCATAATTCACTTAACCTCATTAGGTCTCAGTTTCCATATATATAAAATGAGGAAGTTGACCTGGATGATTTCTAAGGTCATCTTCAGTTCTAAGTCGATGTTCCACTTTGACAAGGACTTTGTCAGAATAGAGAGAAAGAATGAGGGTGGGGAGGAAGAATAATAGTTTATAGACAATCAGCATAGAAAACAGTAAATGTTTGATCTTTGTCCAATGACCAAGAAATATGCCTACTGTAGCAGCAACTGAATTATTTGTATGAATATGAAACAATAAGAAAAAAGGAAACTATAGCTAAGGAGAAGAATGGATCACAAGGTCGTGTTAGAGAGTCAAATAAAGGACCTAATGGAGTTCTGTTTATCATGAATCCAAGGCAACCAGACATATCATTTCCTGGACTCTCAGTCATCTCCTATTGTTGTGTTCATAATTACTACATTTTAAAAGGCCACCATGAAGATGAATGTAGTTTATATGTCAACATCTGTTGCAGAGGATAAGGTGACAAAGAATTAATAAGAAAAACTGAATAACCCCCAAATTAAATCAATGAATACTTCTTGGTGACTTCGATGCAAAGGTAGAGATGGGAAGAATGGTTCAAAATATACTGAAATATATTTTTCAGGAGTTAGAAATGAAAGAGGCTAAAGACTTATAAACACAAGTCTAACACCTATATTTCATGAACACTTTCCTCAAGAAGACAGTTAGAAAGAGAATCATAGACTTGTTTTTGGTCACACAGCTAGTGAGGTCATAAAAAAGAACTATGGAACAGTGGGAAAAGAACATGGACCTAAATATGAGAAGACCTAAGTTTAAGCCCTGGTTTTTCTATTTAATAATAATAGCTAGTGTTTTAAGTTTTACAAAACACTTTCCAAATATCATGTCATTTTATCCTCATAGCAACCCTGGGAGGAAGGTGTTATTATTATCCCTACTTTCCATATGAGAAAAATAAGGCAGCAGTGATTAATTGACTTCACCAGAAACACAGAGCTAAATAAGTGTCTGAGACAGGATTTGTTCTTGGGTCTTTCAACAAGTCTAATACTCTATCCACTATTCCGCCTAGCTGTCTAAGCTGCCATTTAAGACCTGTGTTAACTTGGGCAAGTCCCTTATGCTCTCTGGCCCTCAGCATCTTCACCTATAAAATAAGATAATTTGATTTGATGACCATCAAGTTTTATAACAGTTCTAAAACTCTGATCCACTGGTGAACACCAAATAAAATTCCAAAAAAAAAATGAAATTTATTATATATTTTCAGACAGAATAGCAATTTATTATTTATTATGGCAGTTATTTCCAAACTTTCTGAGTAGTCATCCCACAGACTTTCAAGAATTAATATCAAGTACAACACCAAATTAGAACTAAAAAAAAAAACAGAAGATATAATATACAGACAATTGTAATCTGATAAATTTAAATGATCTACTGTACTGATGCCAGAAAGTACAGTCTGACAGACTATTAACATTATTTAAAGATGTTTAATGGGTCAGCTAGGTGGCACAGTGAATAGAGCTCTGGCCTTGGAGTCAGGAGGACCTGAGTTCAAATCCAGCCTCACCAATGTCCAATGACCAAGAAATATGCCTACTGTAGCAGCAAATGAATTATATGTATGAATATGAAACAGTAAGGAAAAAGGAAACTATAGCTAAAGAGAAGAATGGATCACGAGGTCCTGTTAGAGAGTCAAATAAGGGAGCTGATACTAGCTAGGTGACCCCATGGGCAAGTCACTTAACCCCAATTGCCTCACCAAAAAAAAAAAAAAGATGTTTAACTAATATACTTCAATCATCACAATCAAAAAATCAAAAGAGTATAGCTACCACCTCTTCAAACAAACAAAATCCCCTTGCCTGGGAGAAATATGGTAGCCAATGACAGTATCAGCCTAGAATATAAACTTGTTTACAAAATCTTAGCAAGCAGGACAATGGAAGATTGGCTACATTATTTCCTCACAAAGGCAGCAAGAAGCAAAGAAAGGGAAAGTAAAGTTACAGAAAGCTTAGTGGAAAAACTAAGCTAGATCATCCTGAGAGTGTATAAGGGTGAAAACAGAAAAAGACACTAGCAGACTAAAATTGCAAAAGCTTTGTCTAGCTCAGAGCTGACTTTTTCTACTAACAACCCCTCCAGCACTTCTTAAACTGTGGGTCACAACCCTATATGAGGTTTGCTTACTCTAACCCACTATTCACCCCATCCATATAGAAGAGCTGCATTTGGACTGGAACATTAAGGTTCTTAATGTGGAATGAGGAGGTAGAAATGGCATTAAAGAAAACCAAGGTGGTTAAAAAAAAAAGCCAGAGTAGACCAAGTAATAAGAGACAGTGTCCATGCTGAAGGTGACACAATTTTGAGGGCATTGATGGAAAACTCAAGATATTCAAAAGAGGGCAGGATATCACACAAATGGAGATTATATTATTACTGTCAAAAAAGTGATTGATAAAACTTTAATTACCATATTGCTCCACAGGTCTCCTTTTCTATCTCTATAATTTTTATGAAAATAATCTATACACATATTAAGAGCATCCTTGATGAAGTTATGAGGAATGATCAGTTAGATATTCACAAACAATGTTCTATAGCAGACTGCATCTTTAGAGTCATACACAATTGATTGAAAGGGATGGAAAATGCATGACCCATTGTATATTAGCATAATTTAACTGTGAAAATTATTTAACTATAAAAATTATTTAGAAAGTCATTTTAGTACTACAGAAGTTAAAATTCTGTCTCAGTTCACGATGTTTTGAGTTTCTTGGTAATTTTCTCAAAATGCCCATAGGCCAAAAGAAATATCTGATACTTCTCTTTATTGAACAACAATTAAGCAGTTAGGTTGAGAATTTAAAATATCCTGCAGTGAGCCTGTGAATTCACTTGGTGCACTGGGATGTGACAATGCACAACTTGGGAAATGAATGTAGAATGGATAGAGTACTAATCTCAAAGTTGGCAAGATCTGGATTCAAATTCTGCTTCTAAAGTATAGTGGCTATGAGACCTTGGACAAAACCTCTCTCACTGCCTCAGGAAACTGCTAAATTGTAAACTGAAGAACAGGTGCCAATTTGTATCAGTAGAGGAAGTTTCCTCTGTGGGAGCTCCTTAAAACAACAGAATCATGGATCTTGTTATAAAAAAAAATAATTCAGTAGGGCAATATGCCTCATTCAAGTCTCTCTTCTGATAAGGTGTCTCCTATTCATGTATAAAAATCATACAAGATTTCTTGAAAAATATAACAACATAGATAACTTTGTCTGATAACCCTGTGGTTATTAACTTCAAACAGTGTATAAACAAGGAGCTGTATGTCCACCAAAGATGTTTTCCATTGTCATGGAAGACAGTCAGCTTATAGTCATGTCTAGGACTGCAGTCCTGCCCCTGAATCCATCTCAGCAGTTGGACTTCTCTCTTTTCCCTCTCACCCCCATCAAACCTGCTTTCATATCTTCCTCATGTTATTATTTGTTTTTCTGCATCTCTGTGGCATGCTGCTAGATATACTCCCTCTACCTGATAATGATTCAACTATCACCTTTTGATATTGTTTGCCTATGTCCTTTCTGGACTTTCTTACAGTGGTGCCTATTAAGACCTATCTCCTGTGGGTTTGTCCTGCCTTCGGGTACAATTCATCTATAGCACCCAGAGTATTAGATTCCTAAGGAGTTGGGAACTTGGTCACAAGGTATCAAGGCAAGAGCCCAATTATTGGATTCTGAGTATAAAGTTAAAGAGACAAACCAGATAGACCAGTAAGTCCAACTTGCTGAACAAAAAAGCTACTATTTTAAATCTCCTTTTATTCATTCTGTCCTTGGATGTGATTCATTCAATAAATCCATTCATCCATCCATCCACCCATCATTCTACATCTGTCAGTCACCTATATATTCCGAATACTATGTTAGGAGCTGAAGAAGAAATGAAGTTTAAATAAGATGCATACAGTGTCTCTCATGGTGTAGCACACTGTAGTTGAAAGATAAGATAAAAACACAGACAATTGGGATAGATAAGATACACTGTAAGTTCAAAAGATGTATGCAAAACAAAGTGCTACATGAGGCGTATGATGGGGACGGAGGCAGGAGTTGACCCTTTACATAAGGGGTAAGTGGTCCCAGCTGTGAAGGTTAGCAGACTACAGGGCAGGGAGCCAAGTAGTTTGATGACTGCAGTGTCAGGCAAGAGATTGTAGGGTTTCTTTGTGATTTCTGCAAGAGCAGTCGTAAGCATCAGCCGAAAATGACTGGTTACTCTGATTTGGGGTGGGAGGGATATTAGCAAAATGAGAACGTGAGAGAAGGAAAGCAGAAAGGATTAGATCTAATGTCAAATTTTTCAACACTTTTGCTTGATTAGAAAAGATGTGATTTTCTTTTATGATGAAATATGCTGTCTTGCTTTTTCTCTTTTAAAATCTACGCACAGCCATTTTCTTCTATTTCTGTTTCCCTCCTCAGCAGCTAACACAAGCCTGACTAGAAAATAGTAGCACAATTAAACTTGACTGTAAGCAGCAATTTGACTTGACTAGCACTGATTAAAGAAAAATGTGGTTGTAGAGGCTAAAAGGCAGAAGCTCCCTGGTCTCTGCCGAGTATCAAACAATCAACATCAAGCATTTATTAAACTCCTGCTACGTGCCAGAGACTTGCTAGACACTCAGGACACAAAGACAAACATTAAACAGTCTCTGCCCTCAAGAAACTTAGATCACATCAGGAGAAACAACTTGTAAGTACCATGATATATGCAAAATATATACAATATAAAGGTAGGGTAATTTCTGGGAGGGAGGCACTAGCGGCTGGTAGGCTCAGAAAGACCTCATGTATGTGATAATGCTTGAATTAAGCTTCATAGGAAGCTCTGGATTCTGAGAGGTTAAGGTACAGAGGGAGAACGCTCTAGGCATGGGAGACAGATTTCACAAGACCCAGAGGACAGAGGTGGAATATTGTGTGTGAGGAACAGCATGAAGGACAGTTTAGCTGGAATGTTGAGTCTGAAGGACAATAATATGTCTAAGCCTGGAAAGGCTGTTTGGAGCCATATTATAAAGGACTTTAAAGGCCAAAACGAGGATTTTATATATGACGCAAGAGGTAAAAGAGAACCACTGGAGTTTATTGAGCAGATGAATGAGACTCACACTATGTTAATTGATACCCCCCCAAAAAAAAACACATCTTGCTCATTCCTACCTCTGTGCCTTCTGCCTTCTTTACCCTATTTCCAACAAACACACACCTAAAATGTCATCCTTTTCTGTTGTCCACTTGCCTTTATCATTCCCATCCTTCAAAGCTAAATTTAAGTTCAACCATCTCCATAAAGCCTTCTCTCACTACCACCCAAGTGCACATTGACTAATCATTCTCTAGATTTTTTCTGGTTGATTGATTATCTGTACTGAGCATTTGGATTTGGCCAATACCATATAGCCCCAAAAATATTCTGTTGTTTTACTACATCTTTTAGTCTTGTTTCCCTACTTGCTTCTTAAACTCTTTGAGAACAAGGCCTGATGGAATTATACTCATTTTCATATTCCCACAGTGGGAGAAAAAGAGGAGGTACTCAATAAGTCCCAGTTCTAATCCACCTTTTTTTTTTTTTTCACCAGAAGCCTTTCCTGATTGCTTTTAATTCTACTGCCTTTTCTTGTGGATTATTTCCCACTTATCCTGTATATAATTTGTTTGTTTAGAGTTATTTGCATATTGTCTACCATAGTAGATAGTAAGCTCTTTAAAAGCTTTCTCTGTATTCTGTGTGCTTAGCACAGTGATAGGCACAGAGGCTGCTTAATAATTGTTTATTGACTGACTGGTTAATGAAAAAGGAAATGAATAGGAAGTCAAAGAAATAAGCTATAATTTTAGTTTTTGATAACCTTCTTCTCCTTGCCTCTCTAATCTGGGCTTATTTCTCCATATTTTAGTTTTTAGCCTTTTTCAGTTCTTGCTCCCAAAACATCTTCCAAAATATGTTTCACTATCTCCTTCTATTGAAGTAATTGAATTAAGCATTGAAGTAAAGCATTGAAGTAATATACGAAAGAAAAGGTTGGTTTAATTTAGAAAGTCATTTCAAGTTCTTCAGAATCTGTCTGCTTCCTCATCTTCAATACCAGATATTGGCACGTAAGTTGTAAATATTTTTTTATGGCAGTCTTTTTGGAATTGCTTATCAATAATACTGCAAGGCAAGGTGACTAAATGTTCCATGAAATGATGTTTCCTGTTACCTTTGGATTTGTGATAAAGCCAAATCTGCCAGTTCCTTTATTTGTTTCATCATGGAAAATCTCAGAGCAATGAATGAATCCCTTTGGGTGTCGCAATAGTAGAGTATAAAATGAGCTGGATTTGGAGTCCAAGGAAGTGGGTTCAAGACTGCTGCTTTTTACCTGTGTGATCTTGAACAAGTATCCTAACCCCTGTAAGGCCTTGGCTTCCTCATCTACAAAATGAGAAGATTGGGACAGATGGCTTCCAAGGTTTCTTCCTACCCTAAATCTGTAGAACAAAGCTGTATCTTCTTTTAGTCTTCTGGTTTATTTATGAAGAGATTACCAAGATTGATATGATGTAGGTGTTCTTCTTGACAAGTCTCTCCCATTTAGAGTTGCAACAGCTAAGTTAATGTTTGTTTGTTTGAATCCACAATTGCATCAGTGTGTGAAAAATGCTTTCACTGAGGCAGATCAGCAATTCATCTGTAATGTATCATCAGAGAGTTGCCTAAATCACTGAGTCTTAAGTGATCAGCCTAATAGATACAGTACTTGAACCCACATAAGTCAAAATGACTTATACCAAAGAAATATACTTTCTAAATAATCCCATTAACCTTCACACAGATATGGCAGATTGTATCAGTATCATCCATACTAATAAAACTTAGCATAGACTCTTAAATCATATCACTTTATTATTTTTCTTGGAACTTGTTGCTTTGTCTTCAAAATGTATCTGATCTTATACTCAAAAATGGACATTAAAGCTCTACAGAATTTAGAACTAGAAGGAGCCTTTGATCATACTTTTTTGATCTTACTTTTCTTTACACTTGCTTCAGCTTAGAAAGCTGCATGCCTATTATTTGCCTTCCTGGTACAATGCATTGCTTCCCCAAAATGGACTTACTGGAGTCTAGCTGAGGATAAAATTGTTGGTCCATACTTTGTCCTGCCACTAATATGGTATAGGACATAAAGAATCACAAAATACTGCAACAAGAAATTAGATCCTATATTAACTTAGCCCAGACTTGCATTTAACCAATGGTAAAATTATCCCGACAAAGATGGAACCAATTCTCACTCATTCCTTTGCAGACTGGGTTCTGTTTCCACCATTCCTTTGTGACTATCTTTTGAAACCTCACCAACAATCTCTTCACTGCTAAATACAGTGACTTTTACTCATTCTCCTTGTCTTTTTTGAAGCATTTGAAACTGTTGGTAACCCCCTCTTTCTGGATATTCTTTTTTTCCTTTGATTTTTGGGCTTTCTAACATAAGCTACTTCATATCCCCCATCACACAATTCAAAACCCTTCTACATGGTCATCCATCTTTACCCCTTTCAACTAGTCATAGAGGAAGAAGTGGCCCCTCTTCTTGTCAAGACTAGTCTTTTGGAGTAGCTAGGTGGCACAGTGGATCGAACACCAACCCTGGAGTCAGGAGGACCTGAGTTCAAATCCGACCTCAGACACATAACACTCACTAGCTGTGTGACCCTGGGCAAGTCACTTAACCCCATTGCCTAGTCAAAAAAAAATTAGGAAACAAAACTAGTCTTCCTACTTGTGCTCTTGATACTAAGCCTTTTCAACTTCTCCAGAAACTTGCCCCTTCAATGATTTACTCTCTATTTTTCAAATTATCTCTGTCCACTCTTTCTCCAATGTCTGCAAACATGCTCAGGTATATCCTATCATCTTGATTAAAAAGGCCCTTTATTTAAATTGTTGTCAAGTTGCTGCCCTCTATCTTTTCTCCTTTTCATGGCTAGGTTCCTAGAAAGTGTTCTTTATGTGCATTGTGTGCAGTTATTTGCTATCCATTGATTTCACATGTGTAACACTATGACTCAGCTTCTCCCTCTGTCCACTGTTGTGGGGCTCCTTCTCCCGTCAGTTAGTTCTCCAAATCTCCATTGTGCTGAAGGGCCCAGCTTAGCCATTCTTCATTCTTCAAACTTCACAATGCTCTCTTAACTGCTATCTCTACAATATCTTTGGCATCCATCCCCTTCATTTTACTCAACTAACTGGCGATATGCTTGAACCAGATTGAATGGTTTGGACTGCTAAATTTTCAGAGCATTTACACCTTGGATATCAGCAAACCTTACAAAGAAAGGCTTGGTTTATTGTTTGTTTGATTGTCTAGACAAGAAAGTGTTAATAATGCAAAGTATATGCTGCCTGCATTTTTCTCCCAGACATTTAGTAAACATTTACCCATCTCACCACTAGCTCAGGTACTCATTATATCTAGTCTTGACTTTAGAATTAGCTACCTAATTGGTTACCCTGCTTTCTGTCTCTTTCCTTTCCAACCCATCTTTCATACAATTATCAAAAATAAATCTCCAAAAACCTAAGCCTGGCCATGTCACTTGTCTGTTCAAAAACTTTCATTGGCACCCTATTGCTTCTAATACAATACAAAGTCCTTATCCATTTGAGGCTACCCACAATTTGTCTTCAGTCTATCTTTCCAAACTTATTTCACATTATTCCTTTTTTATGCATTCAATATTCCAATCAAACCATACTTAATCTTGCTTGAGCTTGACATTCCATCTCCTACCTCAGTGTACCCATCAAAACAGTACCAAAATTCCCTCTCTCTCTTTTCATCTCTCACTATCAGAATTCTTATCTCCTTCAAGACACTGTATAGCTTCTATCTCCACTGTGAAACCTTCCCTGCTATCCCCAGTCACCAATGCTCTCTCCTCCCTCAAACTAATTTGTATTGACTTTGTTGCATCTCTCTGGTAAAACTAAAGCTCCTTGAGGGCAGAGACTATTTAATTTCTGAATTTTGTATCCCTAGATCTAAGCACCAGGACCAATCCCAGTATCCTTTACATTAGTGATGTCAAACTCAAATCAAATCCCTACAGGCAGCTTACTGACTTAGAAAAACACAAATTAACATTATCTATGTTGTATTGAATTTTTATTTAATTTGTTAAGCATTTCCCAATCACATTTTAATCTTATTATAGCAGCACTCCTTTTGACATCTCTTCAAGTTGTACATAGTTTATGCTTTAAAATGTTTGTTGAGTTTAATGAATATATACTGACAATCAAATCAATTCAATTCAGTAAACGTTTGTTAAGCACCTACTATTGTGCCAAGTGCTGTGGATACAAAAGTAGGCAAAAGGTAGTCACCGTTTTCAAGGAGCTTAAAATCTAATTGGGGAGGGAGGAGAAGCAAACAAATATATATAAAGCAAGCTATATATAGGATAAATAGGAAATAATAAACAGAGGGGAGGCACTGGAATTAAGAAAGGTTGGGGAAGGAGTCCAGAAGAGATGGGATGTTTGTTGGTACTCAAATTAAGTCAGGGAGTTCAGTAGTCAGAGTGGAGGAGGAAAAGAATCCCAGGCATGTGGGACAACCAGAGAGAATGACCAAAGCAGAGAGATGGAGTATCTTGTTCCTGGAACAACTAGGAGGTCAGCATCATTGGATTGAAGAATAAGCGTTAGGGAGTAAGATGTAAGAAGACTGGAAAGGTGGGAGGGAGCGAGGTTATGAAGGGCTTTGAATGCCAAATAGAGCATTTTGTATTTGCTTCTAAAGGCAATAGGAAGGCACTGGAGTTAATTGAGTGCAGGTGGGAACTGATATGATCAGACTTGTACATTAGGAAAATCACTTTAACAGAGGAATGGAGAATGGAGAGGGGAGATATTTGAGGCAGGGAGACTCACCAGCAGGGTACTGCAATGATCCAGGCTTGAGGTGATGAGGGCTTATAATAAAGCAGTGACTGTATCAGAAGAAAGAAGGAGGAATATTTGGGAGATGTTGCAAAGGCGAAATCAACAGGCCTTGGCAACATCTTGGATATGGGGTAAGGGGATAAGAGATAGATATAAATCCAGAATGACTCATTGGTTATGAGCCCAAGGGACTGGGAAGATGATGTTGTCCTCTACAGTAATAGGGAAGGTAATTGGGGGTATGGCTTAGGGTGAAAGAAAATGAGTTATGTTTTGGATATATTGACTTTAAGATGTCTATTGCACACCTAGTTCAGGATGTATGAAAGGTAGTTAGAGATGCAATGCTGGAGGTCAGGAGAGAGTTTGGGGCAGGATGGGTAGATTTGAGAATCATTAGCATAAAAACAGTAATTAAGTTAATGGGAGCTGATGAGATCACTAAGTGACATAGTATAGAGGGAGAAGCCTGACAGCGCAGATGGTTAGAATGTGTAATCTGCATAGTTTTCCTTCTAAATGAAGAATACACAATCATCAGAGCGAAAGCATATTCCTTACCACAAAGCTTGGCAGAATTTTCCTAACACAGGACATTTACCTATGAACTCTTAAGTCAAGGCTTCTTAAACTTTTTTTCACTCTAGATCCCTTTTCAGCAGCCTTTCAGCATCCTTAGTTGTTGTTGTGTGGCCTGAGGGCATGCACAGTGCAAAGTGTGCATGCTTTGTGTTCCCAACCAAGGTTGCTGTGAAGTTGCCCCATGCAACACGGACAAGTGCTGCCAGATACACCTCAGATTTGTTACCCATTTGATTTTTAATTAATTTTTAGTTGTTGCACATTCAGAAACCTTCTATTGTTGCCAAAGTTTTCATGACCCCATATGGACTCACAGTTTAAGAAGCACTGCTTAAGAGTTAACTAGGGGTTAATCTCTGCTCCAGACCTTGACTTTCCTCTTTTTATCCTGTCTGTGCCAAAAGTAGCCCTACTCAGTGGTGAAGTATGAAGTTGCTTATATATAACTTCCTAAAATCCCCACTTTTAGAGTTGCCTTCTAGTTAAGGCATTGAAGATCCTTGTTAAATTGCAAATGTGACCTTAAAGAATAATATTTGGTCTATTATCATACTTAAAAAAAAACCTATGATTTTATGGGTATAGAGACTCTTCTAAGAAGAAACTCCCTCTGCCAATGCAGATGGGCACTTGCTCTGTAATTTTTTGTCTTAAAGAGTTGTCTGAGGGTGCTGAAAGATTCAATGATTTATCTAGGATCAGTCTGTGTCTGAAGCAAAACTTGAACTCATATCTTCCTAATTCTGAGGCCAGTTCTCTAATAAGTATATTTCACTTTTTCTTTTATTATATTAATTATCATACTTAAAGAGCTTTCAAACATCTATTCTTCATGTGGAAAAAGGCCTCAGAGATCTGTCTGTTTGACCTCTTCATTATATAGAGGCACTGAGAGGTTAAGCGAATTGCTGCAAGGCCTCTGCTTTCCCTGCCTCTTGGATCAGTGTGTTGCCTTCTCAATGCCATATTCAAAACTACGACCTCTATTCTCGCTCTCAGTTGCTGAGAATTGCAAGGTGTTTTTTTGTTTATTTTTTAATTACAGAAAAGTATGCTCTCTGTGTCACACTGGTATTTCTTTCATAATAAGTGAGGTAGCATTGGTCACAATGAGCGTTCAAAGCCCCATGTGGTTAACCACAAATAAAGACTAGAGGTTTCAAACTTTGCCTAGGACACATAATTACCTTGTCACGGTTCTGATCATGGGAGTGGCATCAGTGACAAGCATCTATGAATACACAAATACCTCTAGCAAAAAAAGTATAAAAGTAATGAGTGGCCTGGTTGTTTGGAGAAAGGAAACAGAATAATTAGAAGAGAGGTTTGAGAGAATAAGTCCTAGGAGAGGGATTTGGGGTAACTGCAAAGGATAAATTCATGGCCCAGCAAAGAGTCTCTGGATTATCTCTGCATAATACCAGACCTCAGGAAATAAGACTTCAGACTTCTGGAGTCTCCCAAAATAAGCACTTGCTGAGCTTAAGCTTCCTTGCCTGACGTCTGTTCCCCTAAGCTTTTTCTGTTTGGCCTATGCTGCTTAGCACCATGATAGACACAGAGAAGGACAGATAGCTCTGAGGGATTTTAGAGATACTGTTCTAGTTCTAGTTCTCTGCTCCCCTCAATGAATGAGTATGCTGAAGCTTAATAAACATTTCAATGGACAAATGAGTAGCACCAAAACACAGGCAATTCTCAGCTGCCAGTGCTAATACAGGGAAGTTCCCAGTGTCTGCAGAACATTGGACTGGGCCCTATGGGGGATGTAGAGGAAGTAGAGGGACATTTATTTTGTTAGGGGGCCAACCTAGAGAATAAACCACACTGTGACATTTTTGTGGGACAGAGCAGTCACAATGCCCTTTTTTATCATGATTCCTTACAGCTCTATGGGGTTTTGCACTTTTTATAGTGTTTTCTCATTGTTGATACCACTTTTATATATGTATCTCATCTTCCCAGCTAGATCATAAGTTCCTGAAGGTCCAGAATTGTGTTTCATGTTTCTCACATATCCCCCATAACACCTAATAAAAGTGTTTACAAAACTAGTTGAAGAGACCCTTTGTATAGAGGGTAAGGCTATAGAACCAACAATTTTTAAAAATGCTGTTTCATAAGTCCAGAGGCACTCTGGTCCAGAGCTATTAAAGAGTTCTAAGTGTGTCACCTGAAACACCAGGATAATCTCTTCACACTCCAGCTGTACTAGAGCTGGTCCCCTCAAGAGGAAGTAACAAAAACAGACTGCTAGAGGGGAGATCAATTGTAGGGTACAGCAAAGTAGAACAGTAAGAGGAACCATTGCACATATGTGGATAAGGGCTTTATCAGAGGGGAGGAATATTAACAGAAAAGAGCAACTGAGGAGGGCTCCTAAGCAAAAGTGTACAAGTGTACAAGGTATTTATATCTGTGATGTCTGATTATGAAGGGGCTGCAAATGCCACTAAGTAGGTGGCAAAAACAATGACATTAACTAAGGTTTACCCTAGTTTTGTACTAGTTCTCCACCAGCTCATCTTCCTGAATAAATAAAAGAGGCCGACTTTAAAAACAAACAAAAACAATGAATAACACTGAACCCCAAAACTAATTTATATTCTCTGTTGATAAGATATAAATTTGGTAAGTATGATAGAATAACCAAAAACTAGGTTGATCACAATGGATAAGCCCTTTATCAGGAAGTTATTAAAAAAAAAAAAAGGTGAAGCCTAAGGTAAAAAAAAAAAAAAATAGCTGAGTTGATTCCATTCTTTATTCCTAAGATCTTAGTGCCTAGGAATGAGAATCACTTGCTTTTATTGCTGAGACAACCAAAGCACATACTCTGTCTAAACTTCCTACACTCTTTTAACCTCCCCACCCTCCCTATTCTTCCTTATTGTCCTTAGTGTGAGAGATTTGTTTTATTTCTTAAAGATCCAAATAAATGAACATAACAATACCCTAACTAAGCTCCAGGGACTCCAGCAGTAGCCAGTGGAACTGACATGTCTAGGAAAGATTATGAGATCAGTAGGAATAATCCAAAGATACCATCATCCCTGAGGCATCAAAAGAATGGGGAGCCATTTCCAATTTGTATAAATGTATCTTGGCCAAAATTCCATGCAAGTGCTCTAACAACATATATTTCCTACATGTGTTTCTTCACTTGTGTTCTTTTATTGTTTTTTTTTGTTTTTTTCTCAATTGGCAATCGGAATTTACCAGTTCTCTATCTGGAGATGGACAGCAACTTTCATCAGAGGTCCTTCCAAATTGTTATGAATCATTTTATTGACCAGAGTAGTTAAGTCTTTCACAGTTGATCATCATTACAATATTGCTGTTACTGTGTATAGTGAACTCCTGGTTCTGCTTACTTCACCTTGCATCAGTTCATATAGGTCTTGCCATATTTTGTTTTTTTTTCCCTTGAAACCACCACTCTTTTCATTTCTTATAGCACAATAGCTTAGAGCACAATTCTTCCCTCTTTGAACCAATTTCCATGAGAGTGAGGTTGAAATGTAGCTTGCCACCTCTCCCATTTTCCCTCAACTGTAAAAGCTCTTCGTCACACACCTCCTTTTTGTGAAGTAATTTTCGTCATTATTCCTTTCCCCCCTTCTCCTACTGCATTCCTCTTTCTCACCTCTTCATTATTTCTGAGAATACTTCAACATAATCAACTCATACCTATGCCCTCTGTTTATGTAGTTGTTTGGAGGAGAATGCTGAAAGAGTTTGTCTAGGCTGCTGCCTCTGCTTCACCATATTGGCTCCATCCTCTACTTGGGTTCTTTGTTTCTATTCTTTCTATTGATGCTAGGTATATTTAATGGGAGAGTGGTCCTCAATTTTATAGAGAAAACATTTTGTTACTGTTCTTCTTACTATTATATGCCATTAAATATCTTTATTTTGGAGAATTGTGTCCTCTACCTGACTATCAATAGTAAAGACACAGAGTTGGAGTGACATTATAAGGTGTAGCATGTAGGATGTCAATCCATATAGTCCATCAAATGTAGATTAGCTGTATGCTTGAGAACTTGCCTTCTGAGTTGAGGTGATAGCCCTGAGCTTTATACGAGCATAGATGAAGGGGCTGAGGGAAGTTCCAACAGAGAAAGGAGAACCCCAGCCTTCGTCCTCTCTAAGGCTCTGCACAAGGAAATACTCTAAGTCATGAAAATTGTACAGGTCTTCAAGGGATGATGCTCTAATTTATGCTCTTGGGGTTTGAATTCCTTTCTATATCCTTTAATTCATAAATAAAATCACTATTTATTTTGAGCCTTCTAATCTCAAGTATTTCTAAGGAGAACTGGGGACTATGTTTAGGGAAGTTCCAGATAATGATATTTCAAGATTCAACTTGGGTGGGACCATAAGTCAAAGAGTAGAAAGGCCCCTAAAACTATACCCAGACTGTTTAAATCAGGAAGGAAACTCTGACATAATAATAACTTGTCTCTCTTGCCTCTTGACCTCAGTAGTAAACTCATTGAAGGTAGCTGGGAAAATAAGTTTTATTTCTCTTTCTCCCTTTTCAAGTAGCACAGAATCTTGCCAATATAAAGCACTTTGTTAAATGATTTATTGAGCCTCTAAGCATTGTTTCCTAGAAAAAGATGTATACTTTGCAATGACAGAATTACTAGGAAGAATTCTGGTGAATTGGAGCTACAATATCCTCAGAAATACTAAATCCCTTGAGAAAATAGCCCTTGAAATGATCGTGATTTAGGGATAGAATCACATTACCTAATTTATGGGGAAGCTAGGTGGTACAATGGATAGAGTTCAGGGCCTGGAGTAAGGAAAACCTGAGTTCAAAACCAACCTCATACACTTATTAGCTGCGTGACCTTGGGCAAGTCATTTAGCCCTGTTTTCCTCAGTTTCCTCATCTGTAAAATGAGCTAGAGCAGGAAATGGAAAACCGTTCCAGTTTACTTGCCAAGAAAACCTCAAATGGGATTAGGAAGAGTCAGACAGGACTAAAGAATAACAACAATAAAACTTGCTTTGTGAATTCCTTTGTTTTGAAAACTTTATCAGAGCTGTGACCTACTCTGTTTAGTGAAAGTAATATGTCAATATGTATACAATCTTTCCTGATGCTCATTCAAAAGGAGAATCTAGCTCAGTAGAGTTTGGAAGGGAATTTCTCGTAACTCTCCCAAAATTACCTTTCTGGCTTAGGAAAAGTGTAAACCAAAAAAACTTGACTAGAGAAAAACCAGTTCCATTCTAGGTATGTACTCTGCCTCCTCTGAGGTGTCCATGCATCTCAGGAACTGAGCAGGTAAGAATGAGAAAGCTATAAAGTCAGTCTAATTCACTTATTAGAGAGGAAGTGTTATATAAACACCTCTGCCTCAGATATCCTATCCTATCTCTCAAAGTTCACAAGAATACATCTCATGCAATCTTTCCAGACTTCCCTGAACAACTTCAATCTAATGATTGTTTTTGCTCTCCTTTTATTCAACTAAAACATTTTAGTACACACTGTGTTAGGAATATAAAGAAAAACATAGTGAAATGTCTACTCCCAAGAAATTTACATTTTATTTGGGGGGGGGAAGAGAAAGTATACTGTTGAGTCAATAGAAAGTAATTTCAGGACAAAGGAAACTAGCAAACAGGAGGGTCAGGAAAAGCCTCAAGTTGGTGGAGGTGCTTAAGCTTAACCTTAAAGGAAACTTGGGATACCAAGAAACAAAGGTGAGATGGGAGTACATTTCAAAATTACTGTACAATGATGTTAAAGAGAGAGATGAAAAGTTATTTAACAAAGAACATCAGGTAAGCCAGTTTGATGTGAACATAGAATACATATCAAATCAGACTATAAAGAAGGGTTTTGAAAGGCTTTAAATGGCAAAAATGGAGTTTTAGATTTCTCCTTGAAGCAAGAGGGAGCCACTGATGCTTCTTGAGTGGAAGAGTGATTTGGCCAGATTTCTGCTTTAGGGATATTAATTTGGCAGCTGTGTGGAAAATGGATTAGAAAATAAGGAAATTAGAAACCAGGAAACAAATTAGGAGATTATTGCAAGAGTTCAAGTAGGAGCTGTTGAGGAACTACATTATAGAAATGAAAATATCAGTGGGGATAAGGGGACTGAAATAAGACGTGCTTTAGAGGTAGAATTAAGATGACTTGGCAAGTGATAGGATATTGAGTGAAAAAGAGAATATAAAATGAATGAAGTAATCACTGAATGAATGAAAAAGCATTTAGTAAATACTCACCAAGTGTCAGACACTGTGTTTAAACACAAGGGATATAAACATAAGAAAGAAAGCTAGTACCTGCCTTCAAGAATTTTATGTTCTAATGGGGGGAAGAGAATAGCTAAGTATGAGTTGGAAATGTGAGACAGCATGCTTGAAGGGGCACCATGTGGAATTAGTTGTTAGGAAGTGATTTGGTTGCCTAGTTTTCTAGATAAAGCAAGCTCTCCTATCAAGCCCGAGGTAATTCCAAGGTCAATATTCAAAGTTTCAGTGGGCAGGGTATGAAGAGGGTGAAGGTGATAGCTAGAATACAATTAACATGATTTGAAATGATGACTTTAAGATCATTAGAGCATACCTGAATGATTAGAATTCTTGCAGTGCTCTCAACAGAAATAGGGAAATTTGGAGCAAGTGGTTTTGAAAAAAAAATAAAGAGTTCTATTTTGGGCTTGCTGAGTTTGAGATGGCAACAAACTTCCAGTTGAACATGTAAAATGCACACTGGGTGAGGAGAGACTAGAGTTCAGATGACAGATTAAGAACAGATATTTAGATTTCAGGGTTATCTGTGTGAGACAATAACTGAACCCAGAGGAGCTGATTAGAGTCCCAAGAGAATGAACATAGAAAGAATAGGGCCTGGTCCAAAGGTATGGAGGATAGCCATTTTTAGGTAGTGAAACATGTACAATGATAAAGTAGCAAAGACTGAGAAGTCATACAAAAAGGAGGAGAACCAGGAGAAAAATATAATCAAACCTAAAGAGGAAGGAATATCCAGAAAGAACAGGTGGTAAGCAGTAGGATATTGCAATTGATTAGTCATGTGAGAGGTGTGAGAGTGAGGAGTGCAGGGCAACACCAAGGTTATGAAGCAGGGTTATGGGGTGAATAATGCTGTTCTCTGTAGTAATAGGGAAGTTAGGAAGAGGAGGGAGTTTTGGGGAAAAGATAATGAGTTCTGTTATGCTATATTACATTTTATTGGGTCCAGTTCAGTATTATTCATGTAGGAGACACTTTGTTCTATTAACATCTAGAATTGAGAGTTGGCTGTGCTTAGGTTCTAGGCCTTTTAAAGTATTATAGGATAAAGATTTTCAATCTTTAAGAAACCTCACATCATTTAGTTCTTGCTGTACAGCTAATGCCTACCTCAAGGCCACATATTCAAGTAGGTATTCTGGACTTACTGTGATCCCAGCCCTAAGCTAGGCAGAAAAAAGTTTGTAGGAAAAGTATATGACATAACCTTTACTCTCAAAGAATGTGTGGTCTACTTATGGAGAACTCACAAAACAACTACAAGACAACGCAAGGGAATGTGAAGTCCTCAAATGAACTGTATGGACTGTGTGGTTGTGTGCTGTAGTGCCTAGAGCACTGAGTCAGGAAGTCCTGGAACACAAATCTCTTTTACATTTGCTATTTGTGTGACCCTGGGAAAGTTACATGTCTTCAGTGTCCTCACCTGTAAAACAAAGTTATTGGACTCAATGACATCTAAGGTCCATTCCAGTTTTAATTCTATGATCCTATGATTGTGAAACTTGGAGTTAGGGAGACTTGAGTTTAAATCATGCCTCAAATACTTATTAGTTTTGTGATCCAGGGCAAATCACTTAACTTTTTAGCCTCAGTTTGCTTATCTGAAAAAGCACCTACTTCCCAGCATCAAGTGAAGATCAAATGAGTTAGTGTATGTAAAGCAGTATAACGATCCTGGAACCCTGGGGCATTGGCCCATTTGGGGAAGTTGGACTCTTCCTCTGTCTTGTCTCTCTGAGCTATTAAGACTTACATCTACTTAATAACTATTAAAGGGTTCACAGGACTGCATATCTCTTGCAAACACCTAGTCTTGCATGGAACTAGAAGGATAGTGAATGATGGGGAGGAGTCAGAAAAGATTTCACAATGTACTTAAGTTTCATGCTGAGCAGCATGGTGTATTGGATATTGCACTAGGATTGGGATTAGGCAAGCACTAGGTTCGAATCCTGCTTCAGAAATTTAATAGTTTTGTGATCCCGGGCAAATCCCTTAACTTCTTGGTAACTCAGTTTTCTAAACTATTAAGTGAGAAGATTACAATCAAAGATCAATAAGGTCTTTTTTCATCTCTGAATCTTTGATTCTATGATCACCAGAGTTTTGAGGATTTCATCAGCTCAGTTTTCCAAAATTCATTCTTCCTCAAGGAAAATTTCCTTCATATTAGTAAGATCTCTTGTAAGAAAACTTCCTGACACACAGAAAATAGACTCTTAGATGAAAGTTGTTAAAGAACCAAATACGTACCTTTTATGAGTTAGATATTTAAAGCCTTCATGAATTATTCACATATGAGTCAGTGCTGGAAGAGTTTCAGAAGTTAGCTACATAGGACTTCTAACTGGGGGGCCATCAATAAATGGGAAGGAAAACAAAGAGGGAAGGGACATGCCATAAACATGTTAAGATAAGACACCAGTCTTGTTGCATCTGGGTAGACCTTGTGATAAAGAGTGCTCCAACACCAAGGGGCCAAGGATTTGTCTAGAACATTTATTTCAATGATTTGTTTTTCTTTTTCCTTGTGTATACTCCTTCCACCAAGGCAGATTGAAGCATCCCTAAACCTTAATAAACATTTCTGTTTAAACTGCCCAGGTTAACTTCTTGGTAATAAATGTCTCTAAACTTAGACTAGTCCTATAATAACAGATGCATAGCATAACCCCAAGGCCTGTGACCAGCAGGATCATTTCATCCAAGTAAAATTCAAAGTTTCCTACTCAAAGTTAAATACCCAACACATAAACTATTAACACCTCTATGAATTTATCACCACCTTTATACTAGGTTAACAAGATTTGATAAGAAATAGAAAGGATAAAAACAAACCAAAAAAAAAAGCCTGGAATAGAGAAAGCCCTGTATTTCAGAGGTGGAAGAATACTAAAGAAAGGGGAAAGCTCCCAAGGAGGGCATATAACAGCTTATGTCCCCAACTATCCCTCCAACTACTAGGAAATCCATAAACCTGAATAATCCCATCCTTCTTGACCCCTTGACATTACCCCAAGACCTGAATCAAGATGCCCTAAGATCATTTGACTTTCAGCAAAATAATTAAAATGGTAATGTTTCTCTTCAGTGCCCTAAATTTTCCCCTTAAATTATTTATTCCCCATATCCTTCTTACCCCTGCTGTTCCTTATAAAATCCTGTTAATGTAGTAGAAATATGGTGATAAATTAATTCACTTTGAAGTGTTAATGGCTGATTATACATTAATATGTTATTCTTCCAGATATGTAATTAAAAAAAAAATTTTAGGCAATTGGGGTTAAGTGGCTTGCCCAGGGTCACACAGCTAGTAAGTGCCAAGTTTGGTCTGACACCAGATTTGAACTCAGGTCCTCCTGACTTTAGGGCCAGTGCTCTATCCAGTGTGCCACCTAGCTGCCCCCAGATATTTAAATTTTAAAACAGTACATGCAATCTCTCTTTGGAAAAAATCTGAAGCTCCCACTGACAGTCCTTTTTAGCTACGTCATCACTCTTTGGAGGTGACCCTGAGTTCTCCAAAGCTCTGCCACTAGACCTTAAGCTTTATAGGCCCTAACACATGGGGAAGCCTTTGAATACAGATCTGGTAGCAGATTATATGCCTATGGTTGGTTGTCCTGTTGGTTTAGATGATTTCAGACACACTCATCATAAACCTAGGCAAAAAGAAATGATAGTCATTGCCATAATAGCTCTCCAAGACTAACTACTAAATTATAGAAAGTTTAGAATCTGCATTGGTGGAGATTCCCACAATCACAAAATTACTGATTATTAAAGTACGGAAGAAACAGTAAAACAAGAAAGATGATTTCTAGAATTTATTTTATCTCTCAATGCTATGAAAAGAGTGGTAAGGAGGAAAGAACACTTGATTTGGAAATCTAGAAAATCTGGATTAGTTCTGCTACTTGCTACCTATGACTATTTAGACAAGTCATTCAAACTCTATGGACCTCAGTTTCTTCAACTATTAAATGAGGAGCTTAATCTAGACCATTCCTTTTCAGGCCTGAATCTTGTGACATTTTTCAGTCATCTGTGAGAGACCAGTAGGGAGAAATTTTGGATCCTGGGCCTTCCCTATGTTCCTCATATCACATCTAGACATGAGTAGGCTGCTCCTAATCCTAAGGAATTAAAGGACAAAGCCCTTAGTAGCTCCTCTAAGTATTTTATGTGTGTTTGTATCGTATCAGTGTCAGCCATCTTATCTCCCACTTCAGTGTAAGCTCCTTTAGGTCAGGAATTATATGCAAGGTAAGCTATAAACCCCTCAGGACCTATTGCAGCGTTTATAGCCCTCTAGTGACTCCGTAGCCCCTGAGTCATTATTTCTCAGCTTCTAACATGACCCAAAGGCTGAAGTGAGCCAAGCAAATGGAAGCAAAGTGCTAAAAAAACTTTCTAGGGAGTTAGGTTAACATTAGCGGACAGTCAGTGTACACTCTGCTTCCTTTTCACTACAGGAGGAAGTGGAATACCACTAGCTTCATACATAGATGGGGACTCAAGTGCTTATCTGTAAGGGAAAGGGAAAAGGGTCCCTTGCTTCTAAATATCACAAAATCATAGAGTTGGAGAGGACTGAAGAATTAATTTAAGAGGCAGCATGTTGTAATTCTGTACTAGATGGCTGCTGAGGTAATTTCTGCCAATCAAATACCATGATTGTGTAGGCTAGATAACTCTTTGACAGATAGCTTATGGTAGGGCTGGATCCAATGGCTGCCCAAGTTTCTTCTAACTCTTAGTTTCTACGATTCTTTAATGGAAAGAGTGCTGTACTCATTGTGAGGAGAAACGAGGTTTTAAACCCCATTCTCATCACACTTATAAGCAGCGTGACTCTTGGCAAGTCACAGAATTTCTGACTCTCACTTTTCTCATCTGTAAAAATAACCTTCTGTACAAAGTTGTTGGGTAAAAAAGGAGATTTGAAGCCTTAAAGCACTATATGAAGAGATTACTATTATTTAGTCTAACTCTTTCTTACACAGAACAGCATCTCTGAAAAATGATCATCCAACTTTGGCTTTAAAATCTGTAGAGATGAGAAATCTATTGCATCCTTAGGCAAATTATTCCATTTTTATATGATTCTGATTATCATAAAGATTTTATTTATATTAAACCTATATTTATTTGTTCACTGCTCATTGTAAACAACCTATTATGCCTAAACTTTCACTAATATTGTGTTAAGCTGTTATTGTTGTTCAGTCATTCAGTCATGTCTGGCTCTTTGTGACTCCATGGACCATAGCATGCCAGGCCCTTCTTTCCTCTACAATCTCTTGAAGTCTGTCCAAGTTCATGTTCAGTGTTCCTATGATACTATCTATCTATCTCATCTTCTGTCAGCCCCTTTTCTTTTTTCCTTCAATCTATCCCAATATAGGGTCTTTTCTGATGAGTCCTGCCTTCTCATAATGTGGTCAAAGTTTTTAAGCTTCATCTTTAGTATTTAATCTTCCAGTGAATAGTCTGAATTAATTTCTTCAAATATTGACTGATTTGATCTCTTTGTTGTCCAAAGAATTCTTAAAACTCTTCTCTACCACCACAATGTGAAAGCATAGATTCTGTGGTACTCAGCTTTCCTCACAGTCCAATTCTCCCAGCCATACATTGCTACTGGAAAAACCATAGCTTTGACTATTTATTTAGACCTTTGTCAGCAAGGTGATAGCTCTGCTTTTTATAATGGTGTTCAAATTTGCCATAGCTTTCCTTCCAAGGAGCAAATATCTTTTAATTTCATGACTTCAGTTGCCATATACATTGATTTTTGAACATAAAAACATAAAATATGACATTTCTTCCATTTCTTCTCCCTCTATTTACCAGGAAGTGATGGAACTAGCAGCCAAGACCTTATTTTTTTTGTTTTTTTTTCAAATGTTAAACTTCAAGCCAGCCTTTACACTCTACTCTTTACCCTCATCAAGAGGCTTCTTAATACTTCTTCACATTCTTCCACCAGGATGGTATCATCTCTATATCTGAGATTTTTGATATTTCTCCTAGCAATCTTAATTCCACCTTTTCGTTCATCCTGCCTGGAATTTTATGTGATATACTTTGCATATAAGTTAAATAAATAAAATTAATAAAAAAAATTAAAAAAAAAAAACTTTGTAGTACTCCTTTTCCAATCTTAAACCAATCAGTCGTTCCACATTAAGTTCTATCTATTACTTCTTGGCCTACATGCAAGGTTTCTCAGGAGACAAATAAAATGACCTGGTACTCCCATCTCTTTAAGGATTTGCCACTTTTTGTTACAATCCACACAGCCAAAGGCTTTGGTGTAGTCAATGAAGCAGAAGTAGATGGTTTTTTTGTTTTGTTTTTTTCTTTTTTTTAGTTTTCAACATTTACTTCCACAAGATATTGAGTTCCAAATTTTCAACCCACCTTGCCCCTCCCCTAACCCCAAGGTGGCATGCATTCTGAATACCCCTTCCCCTATTCTGCCTTCCCTTCTATCTCTCCCCCCCTTCTCTTATCCCCTTCCCCTTCTATTTTCCTATACAGCAGGATAGATTTCTGTACCCCATTTCCTGTATTTCTTATTTCCCAGTTGCATGCGAAAACATTTTTTTAAACATGTGTTTTTAAAACTTTGGGTTCCAAATTTTCTACCTTCCTCCCTCCCCACCAACCCTTATTGAAAAGGCAAGCAACTCAATATAGGTTATACATGTGCAGTTATGCAAAACACTTCCATAGTAGACATCCTGTGAAAAACAAACTTTATTTCCCTTAATCCTATCCTGCCTCCCCATTTATTCTATTCTTTCTTTTGACCCTGTCCCTCCTCAGAAGTATTTGCTTCTGATTACCCCCTTTCCCACTCTGCCCTCCTCTCTTTCATCCCCCTACTCTCTTGTCCCCTCCCCCTCTATTTTCCTGTAGGGTAAGACAGATTTCCATACCCAATTGAGTGTGTATGTTATTCCCTCCTTAAGTCAAATCCTATGAGAATAAGATTCACTCATTCCCTCTCACCTTCCCCCGTTTCCCCTCCACTGTAAGAGTCTTTTCTTGTGTTTTTTTTGAGATAATTTACCCTGTTCTACCTCTCCCTTTCTCCTTCTCCTAGTAAAATCCTCTCAGCCCTTAATTTTATTCTCCAGATATGACCCCTTCATCTTCAACTCACCCTGTGCTCTCTATCAATCTATTTATCTATCAATCTATCTATCTATCTATCTATCTATCTATCTATCTATATATATATATATATATACACATACATATAATTTTTTCCCTCCCACTACCCTAATACTGACAAAGGTTTCATGAGTTGCAAATATCATCTTTCCATGAAGGAATGTAAACAGTTCAACCTTAATAACTCTCTTATGATTTCTCTTTCCTGTTTACCTCTTCATGTTCCACTTGAGTCTTATATTGGAAAGTCAAATTTTTTATTCAGCTCTGGTCTTTTCATTATGAATGCTTGAAAGTCCTCTATTTCACTGAATGACCATTTTTTTCCCCTGAAGGATCATACTCAATTTTGCTGGGTAGGTGATTTCTTGGTTGTAATCCTATCTCCTTTGCCCTCTAGAATATTATGTTACATGCCGTGTGGTTCCTTAATGTAGAAGCTGCTAAATCTTGTGTTATCCTGATTGTGTTTCCACAATACTTGAATTGTTTCTTTCTGGCTGCTTGTAATATTTTCTCCTTGACCTGGGAACTCTGGAATTTGGCTACAATATTCCTAGGAGTTTTCCTTTGGGAATCTCTTTCAGGAGGAGATTGGTGGATTCTTTCAATTTCTATTTTGCCCTGTGGTTCTAAAATATCAGAACAGTTTTTCTTGATAATTTTTTGAAAGATGATGTCTAGGCTCTTTTTTTGATCATGGCTTTCAGATAGTCCAATAATTTTTAAATTTTCTCTCCTGGATCTATTTTTCCAGGTCAGTTGTTTTACCAATGAGATATTTCATATTGTTTTCTAATTTTTCATTCTTTTGGATTTCTTTTACAGTGTCTTGATTTTGCATTAAGTTACCAGCTTCCAATTGCTCTATTCTAATTTTTAAGGAAATATTTTCTTCAGTAAGCTTTTGTACTTCCTTTTTCATTTGACCAATTTTGCTTTTTAGGGCATTCTTCTCCTCATTGGCTTTTTGGACCTCCTTTGCCATTTGGGTTAGGCTATTTTTTAAGGTGTTATTTTCTTCAGTATTTTTTTGTGTCTCCTTTAGCAAGGTATTGACATGTTTTTCATGATTTTCTTGCATCACTCTCATTTCTCTTCCCAGTTTTTCCTCTACTTCTCTTACTTGCTTCTCAAAATCCCTTTTGAGCCCTTCCAAGGCCTGGGACTGATTCATATTTTTCTTGGAGGCTTTCGACGTAGGAGCTTTGACTGTGTTGTCTTCTTCTGGTCGTATGTTTTGATCTTCCTTGTCACCAAAGTAAGATAATATAGTCTGACTCTTTCTGCACTGCTTACTCATGATCCTGGACAATTACTTGAGTTTTAAACTCTTTGTCAAGGTAAGAGTCTGCTTCCAATGTGGAGAATGTACTGTCCCAAGCCTCAGAGGTTTGTACGGCTGTTTTCAGAGCTACTTCTGGGGACCTGTAAGTTTTCACTTCTTCCAAGGTGGTATGATAAGGGGCGAGGTGTTTCCTCTCCACAGCCATGGCAAGCTCCACCATGCCAGCACTCCTCCTCACCCCAGGATCACCCCTCAGAACTGTGACCCAGATCCAAGCACAGGCAAAGCAAGAGATTCCTGCCTCAGCACTGGCAAAGAAATCCTTGCAAACCCCCTATAATCAACCAGTCGATTCCCCCTCTGTCTGTGGGCCTGAAGCTCAGGAAGCAGCCAGCTGCTTTCCGAGAGGCCGTGCTCGGGACTTGTGGCTGAGACTTAGCTCCTTCTCTCACCGCAGTCAAACTTTTCCCACTGACTTTCGAGGTTGTCTTTGGTGTTCATGGATTGAGAAGTCTGGAAGCCGCCACAGCTGCCTGTGATTCAGTCATCTGAGGTCTGCTCCAGGTTCGCTGCGACCTGTGCCCCCATGCTGAACTGTGCTCCTTTCCCTGCCCGGCGCAATATACCTTTCTGATCAACCATCTTGGTTGTTTCGTGCTGGAAATTTGTTTCACTCTGTCTTTTTGTGGGTTCTGCTGCTTTAGAATTTGTTTAGAGCCATTTTTTATAGGTATTTGGAGGGGTTTGGGGAAGAGCTCAAGCAAGTCACTGCTTTCACTCCGCCATCTTGGCTCCACGTCTTGTTTTGTTTTTCTGGAGCTCTCTTGCTTGTTCCATAACCCAGCAAATATTGACAGTTTGGTCTCTAGTTATAACTCTAGTTATTACTTTGAAAACCAGCCTATTCTTCTGGTGATTTTCGGTTCACATATTTCTGAAGCCTAACTTGTAGAATCTTAAGCATAAATTTATTGGCATATGAAATGAGCAAAATTGTTCAGTAATGTAAACATTCTTTGACATTGCCCTTCTTTAGGACTGGGACATTAACTGATCTTTTCCAATCCAGTGGCCAATGGTGAGTTGTTGTTGTTTTTTTTCTTTTTTTAATCTCCAAATTTGCTGGCATATTGAGTGCAATACTTTAACAGCATCAGCTTTTAGATTTTTAAATAGCTCACCTGAAATTCCATCACCTCCATTTGCCTTATTGTTATCAATGCTACCTAAGGTGCACTTGACTTCAATCTCTAAGATGTCTGATTCTAGATCAGTAAACATAGTTATTAATGATGTTAAGCTGTTCCTTGTATAGTTCTGTTGTGTATTCTTGCCACCTCTTCTTAATGTCTTCTGCTTCTGTAAAGTCCCTACCATTTTTGTCTTTAATCATTCCCATTTTTGCATAAAACATTCCCTTGATAGCTCTAATTTTCTTCAAGAGATGTCTTATCTTTCCCATTCTGTTGTTTTCTTCTATGTCTTTTGATTGCTCATTTAAGAAAACCTTAACTCTCCTTGCTATTCCCTGAAATTCTGCATTCAGCTGGTTTTATCTTTCCCTTTCTCCTTTCCCTTTTGCTTTCCTTCTTTCCTCAGCTATTTCTAAAACCTCATCATACAGCCACTTTGCTTTCTTGTTCTTCTTTTTCTTTGGAATATTTTTTGTTGCTGCCTCCTGTATAATACTGTAAACCTCACTCCACAATTCTTCACAATCTACCAAATCTAATCCCTTAAATCTATTTGTCACTTTGACTTCATGTTCATAAGGGATGTTATTTAGGTTTTATATATATATATACACACACAGAGAGAATATGATGGTTTTCACTACTTTCTTCAATTTAAGTCTAAATTTTGCAACAAGAAGGTCAAGATCTGAGTCACAGTCAGTTGCTCCACTAAGAGGCAGTGATCCAGAAGTGGTGTGTTGAACTAAATCTCCCTTAAGTATCTATCTACTGAAGGATTAATGAAGTAACTAGTTAAAAGGCACCACATATTAGAGTGAATTTGTCTGTCAGAATGCCAATGAAGCATGGGTCTGAATGAAGGTTTATCATTCAGTTATTCAGTTGTGTTGACCCTTCCTGACCCTGTGGACCAACTGTCCGGGTTTTCTTGGCAATGATACTGGAATGGCTTATCATTTCCTTTACCTTTGCTTGTTTTACACAGGCAGGGGTTAAGTTACTTGCTGAGGGTCACACAGTGAGTGTCTGAGATCACATTTGAACTCTGATCTTTCTAGTCTTTCTGACTCCAGGCCCAGTGCTCTTATCCACTGTACTAATTAGCTACCCCTAACCCAATGAGGTAAGTAGTGCAAATAATACTATCCTCATTTTACAGAGCACAAAATTGAAGATCAGATAGGTGAAATAATTTACCTAAATTTGCATAACTAATAATTGGTAGAACTGGGATTAAAATCCAAGTGTTGTGATTCCACATCCAGTGGCCTTTCCAAGTTCTCACATGTTGGAAGAGAATCACTTTCCTACACTGATGTAATCTTTACCAACTTCTATATAATGAAAATAAAATTCTTAACAATAATGCTAAAAATACTAGACAGATATATTCCTCAAAAAGGGGAAGAAGGGAAAATGGCAATACACTGATGTCATCATTGATCTCATCCCCAGTAGGGCCTGCCTAGACCTAAGATCACATGTGCTTCCTAACTCCTGGCAGAGAGAGATGGAGAAAGAGAAAAAGAAACAAAGAAAAAAATTGGTCTCCTCTCTGATCTATAGAAGAGAAGTCTTCTATCCACAAAATTCTTTTTGACTGTAGAGAAATTGAAGAGCCACTATCCTCCCTCATTGGTACTCTCAAAGAGAAAAGAAAGACAAAGAAACCTTGATTATCCTGCCCAACCAAATGAAAAAGAGAAATCTAGGAGGTGGGGGTGGGGGGTTGGGAGGATGGAGAAGGAGCAGAGTCAAGAAGTGAGTGCACTTCAAGTTAGAGAAAAAGGAAAAGAGTAAGGTTAGGAGAAAAACATATAAAGATCTGGATTTAATAGCCCCATCTACTACCACTGGTCAAGTTCCTTATCAAGTTCTTTCTTGATAGGATCTAAAGCTGCTCTCTGCCCCCCTCAAAAGAAAAAAAGAAAGGAAAACATAAATACACGTGTGTAAAATCTTATCTCCTACATTAACAGCTCTGCCAGCAAAGCAATCAGTTTTGAATTGAATACATCTTGACTCTATTACTACATAGAAAACCACTTCTGAATCCAGTCCATGTGAATCATTGAGAAACTATAGTTTTTAATCAAGAGGTTCCTGTCCCTTTAAGGAATACAAGGTCACTTCTACCATCTGTGACTCATTTGGGGATAAATCCTATCCTATACCAAATAGAATGAAACAAGGGAGGGGACATCTTCCCCCAAAATGCCCTCAACACACACATAAGTTAAGATATTGCCAAATATGGAAGAGTTCAGGGTAACTCAGGACATTTGATAATTCACTACCATAATGGATCAATTATTTTAGTGATGTACATACTCTCCACTGGTGCAGAATGCAATCAAAATATTTTTGATTATTTTTGTAGGATCATATCCACCTAAATCCTCCACAGATGCTGTATCAAATACACTGAATATTTCTTTTTAGGTGTGTTAATATTTTGGTGAGTACTAATCCACTCAGAATTTGTTTTTTTATCTCTGTGTATGATCAGCTTACCTCCTTTTCTAACAATACTTTTTTTTGGATAATAGCTCTTAGGCTATAATATAAACAGTGATATCACTAAGGTGTATGAGTAGAAAAGAAGATGGGCCAGGTGTGGTGAGAGAGAAGTTGATGAAGTAGAAAGCTATGTGCTCCATTGATAGCTATACTATAACAAGAGAAAGACTACAAGCATATTAGTCAGGCAGCCTGTGGAGGATTTATAGGAAGACAAGGACAAGAATGTTACAGCATCAACAGGACTGAATGGGTTGCAGTCTACATCACTAGAGTACACACACAGATAAAGTCACAAACATAACACAGTATTTTTAATGCTACTTCCTTCATGTAAGTCATCATTGAGCAAGATAATATAGTCATTTTGCCCACTATGCAGGTCTTCAGTGTCCTTTGAGGCAACATTTTTTTTTATTCTTCTGATATTGTTATATAGTATTCCACAAATCGTTGATATATAGAATCACCAGAAACATATCGGTATTTAAAAGACACATTTTTGTATCAGCTTGGGGATGTAAAAAACATAGAAAAAGCCTCAAACCAAAGACAAGATAGCTAGAGGTTACAAACAAATTTAATGGACCTATTCACTTAAGCAGAAAAAGGTAAGATATACATACTCTCCTCTTCATTGTCATCCCGGGATCCTCACGGTCTTGTGCTAGCAAATACAGTCACATGTATAGGTAGGTAACCTACAGGCTAGGAAACCAGCCCACTTCAGGCAGTAAATTATTTCTAGATGACCTTCTGATCTTAGTTATGGTGAATTTTTATACTGAGGTAGACAAAGAGAGCTAGAGCCTTTTATACATGCATCAATCTTAGGAGAAATAAATTTGGTTAAATACAAGGTTATACAGAATTCCTTTAGAGTAAGAGACTATGCTCATTTATATTCACCAGTCAGTCTAGTGCTTTCTATCTGCATATTCTCCCTTTTCTAGAGACTGGAGAATGATCTAACTAGTCACTGTTAGCTTGGGAACAGTTTGGAATAATTGAAAGTATTGTATGATTTTTCAAATGCAGTCCAGCCTGTTTTCTTTCTTCTCTTCAATTCTCAGCCAGCCTCATTGTCCATAGGTGGTCCTTGTCCAAGATATGTGCCTGGATATACAAACTCAGTGGGCTTCCCATATAACTAAACATCATATACTATAGAATAGAAATTCTTCATGCACTTCTTTATATCGCCTCCATGCCTGGACACTATACATCTTTTTTGTTTTCTGTCGGTTTTTTTTTAAACAGACGAGGTTAGCATTATCTTTTTTGGCTAGTATTTCACACTTGTCTCATTATGAGCTTTCTATTAAAACCCCTAGATGTGTTCTTGTGAAATATGTTCAGGTACATTCTATACTCATGAAGTTGATTTTTTTTTAAATAACTCAAATGTAGAACTTTATAATTATTCCTATCAAATTTCAACATAGTATATTTAGCTACTTGTTCTAGCATATTAAGATCTTTTTTAATCCTATAATCTAAGAAATGTGCTAGCTTTCCCTCCTTACTTCAAGTTATCTGAAAAAATTTGATAAGCATAAACTCACACAAATGGTTTCATCCAAAATAATTTATAAAAATATTAAACTCAATGACAAGGATGGATTCTTTGTAGTACTCTACTACAGAAATTGTTCAAAGTTGACATAGACTCATTAATGTCTACTTCTTTGGTCTAATTATTAAGCTATTTCTGAAATCCACATATAATTTAGCCAATATTTCCCTATCTTATCTATAAGGATATCATGAAGAACATTTTCAAAAATTTTGGTGAAATCTAAAACATTTATGGCATTCACCCAGTCTATCACTATAGTTAGTGACCTTTTTTCCAACAAATCTGGCATGGCCAAATTAAAGTATGTGTATATATATGTGTGTATATATATATGTATATATATTTATGTATATATGTATATGTGTGTGTATATATTTATGTGTATATATATATATATGTGTGTGTGCGTGAGTGTGTGTGTGTGTGTAATACGTTTGCATTGACAGAAGAGACAGGTCTCTGATAAACAAAGAATTCCCTTCCACAAAGACCTGAAAATAGTTCAACAAAACCACTTAATAGTCTGATTGTGATGGATGGTATAGGTCTAAATACATACATACACATAAATATAAATGAATGTTTCCACTTTTGTAATTTACCTATCATTAACAGAAAGTAATTTTGCATGTTTTAGCACTTGTAATAATGCCAGCATGGTCCAACTTATTTGACCCACATTTGGTCTTTTAATATTGTATGTATTTCCATGGTCATAGTAACTGTGTATAATTTGTATTTTATCATTTGGGACATATATTATTCAATCTGTATTATTTGATACAAATCTTCCCAAGTTTCTCTGAGTTTTTCATTTTCATCATTCCTTTTGGTGAAATGATATTCCATTACATTTTTACCTCAATTTACTAGTCATTTTTTCCACTTAAGAGCATTTTATTTTTTCCAACTACATGCAAAAATAGTTTTCTCATTCACTTTTACAGGATTTTGAGTTCCAAAATTTTTCTCCCTCTTTCCCTAGACCCTTCCTTAAGAGATATGCAATCTCACATGTGCTATACATGTATAATCATATTAAACATATTTCCATATTAGTCATGTTGTGAAAGAAGAATCAGAACAAAAGGGGAAACCACAAGAAAGAAAAAGCAACAACAAAAAAGAGAAAATAGTATGCTTCAATCTGCATTCAGATTCCATAGTTATTTCTCTGAACGTGGATAGCATTTTCCACAATATATCCCTTGGAATTGTCTTAGATCATTGCATTGCTGAGAAGAGCTAAGTCTATCAAAGTTGGTCATCATGCAATGTTGTTACCATGTACAATGTTCTCCTGGTTCTGCTCACTTAGCAGTAGTTCATGTAAGTCTTTCCAGGTTTTTCTAAAATCTGCCTGTTCATCATTTCTTATAGAATAATAGTATACCATTACATTCGTATACCACAACTTGTTCAACCATTCCCAAATTGATGGGCATCCTCTGTTTCCAATTCTTTGCTACCACAAAAAGAGCTGCTATAAATATTTTTGTACATGTGGGTCTTTTCCACTTTTTTTACAATCTCTTTGGGATATAGACCTAGTGGTGGTATTGCTGGATCAGAGGGTATGCATAGTTTTATAGCCCTTTGGCATAGCTCCAAATTGCTCTCCAGAATGGTTGGATCAATTCACAACTCAACCAACAATGCATTAGTGCCCCAATTTTACCACATGTTATCCAACATTTATCATTTTCCTTTTCTGTCATATTAGCCATATTATTAGATAGACATGAGGTGGTACCTCAGAGTTGTTTTACTTTGCATTTCTCTAATTAGTAGTGATTTAGAGCATTTTTATATAACCATAGATATCTTTGATTTCTTCATCCAAAATAATTTTGGTAGTCATTGCCCAAAGAATACTGTTTCCAGATGCCATTACAAATGATGATGCTATGGAGATAGATTTTCCCATTGTCATTAACTTCTTGAGGTATAATAATTTTAATAATTGAATATCTGGGTCAATGGGGGTGAATAATTTAATAAATATTCTTTCATGATTCTGAATTATTTTCTAGAGTGGGTGAACCTATTCACAACTGCAAAAGTAGTGAATTGGTATGCCTAACTTCCCAGATCTCCTCTTGTATTACATTTTCTCATCCTTTGCATCTTCCTTAATTTGATGTGTGACATGATATTTCAAAGCTATTTTCAATTTTCACTTTATTAGTGATTTTGATTATTGTTGATTACTTTTTCCCTCTTAAACCTGTGTTTTTCTGTAGGTAACCCACAGTACCAATGAGAATCAACACCTTCTATGTACTTAATGGTGAGGAAAGTTTGTCTAGGGGACCTAAAAGATTGATTTGCCTAGGCTTACACAATTATCTGTTAGAGGTAGGATTTAAACCCATAGTTTCTTGGAAACATACAGTATACTTCATAATTATTTTAAATTTAATTTTTCTTCATAGGTTTTTTTTTGCTTTTTCTTAATAAAATATAGAAATGTTGATAATTTTTAAAAGTTCATTTTTCCTGTGACTTTTCTGAAGCTACAGTATCTGGATTGATTAGGTTGTTGCTTGATATTCTGTAAGTATTCTGCAAACAGAGATAATCACGCCTCTTCTTTGTGAATATCCCTGTAGTATATCTTTCTTGTTTTATTAGTAGTTACTATTTTAATAAATATATCAAACAACAATGGTCAGTAGACATTCTTGGTTCACCATTCTTATTGTTAAAGGTTGCAGTCATTCTTGATTGCAAATAATGATAACTCTTAGTTTTAGGTGATTACTTTTTGTTACATTAAAGAAATAGTTTTCAATTAATGTACTTTTGATTTTTTTAAAATCAGTAATAGATTTTTGTTAGCTTTTTGTAACTAATTATATAATTTGATTTTTACTATACATGTAAGTATGCTAATTTTCCTCAGGATGTTGACTGATCTTCACAATCTCGTTATGACCAACAGTTATAATAATTATTTTTGAACATATTGCTGTAGCCTCTTTGCATAGACACACATATATATCTATATTAATATTTATTAATGCTTGTAGTTTATACTTATCTTCTTTTGCTTTATTTGTCCTAATTGTATATCAGGATATTATATGAGTCAAAGATGAAAAGTATAAGGTTTCTTTCAATTTTTGCCAACAGTTTCTGTTGTATAGGGATTAATTTTTTTCTTTTTTTTCCTTCTTAGAATTAGTAGATGATTGCACAGTTTTCCTTTCTCAGAGCAGATTAGTTAGTTTTTCCTATATCTTATTCTGTTAATTTGGCTCTTTTCTATTTTTGTAGATATTCACCCATTTTATTTACATTTCCAGTTTTGTTGGTATATAATTATATATTGTAGTTTGGACTCATTTTCCTTATTTATTCTGTATTGTGAATTTCCCCTTTTTCATTTTGGTAATTTGATATTTGTGGGAAAGTGAGATTAAGGGGGAGCTTTTGAGGGATGTTCTGTGTTTGCTTTTAGTACTATGTTATTTCATTAAATGGCTTTGATTTTAACTGAATGTGTCTTCTAGAGAACTGGGAAAATGAGGCTTGTGGTTTTGAGAGAATTTTGGCCCATTTAGTACAGGGGTAGGTTTATGGATGCCCATGAGTGAGGTGGATCCTGAGTGTGACAGTATGTCATAGAATTGTTACACAAATCAAAGTCATACTTACTGGGCTATATTTTACAGATTTCACCCTTTCTGTTTTTTTTTCTGAAAATTAAAACATTTACATTTCTCTTATCCTATAATACCATTTCTATTCTCCATAGTCTTTCAATGATTACCAATAGTGGCTCAGCAATGAAATCTGTCAGTTCTTTGAGGATCCTGGGATATAATTTTCCAGGGCCCACCTATCTTCATCCAATGCCCCATCTTATGCCAAACTTATTAAGACTTGTCCCTCCATCTTTGAATATAGTATAGAGCAGGGATCCTTAGCCTGAGGTCTATGAACTTGTTTCATTTTTAATATTTGGTAGCTGTTTAAACAAAATTTATTTTATCAAAATCCTATGCATTTTATTTTATGCATTTAAAAACATTATTCTGAGAAGGAGTCTATTCCTAGGCTTCATGAAATTACCAAAGGGGTCCATGATAGAAAGACACTATGTTATAGAGAAAAGAGTTCAGGTCTTTGACTCAGAACCTCAGACTCAAGGTTCAAGTTCTGGTTTTGTTGCTAATTGTTCTACATCTTTGGTTGTGTGATTTAATCTTTCTAGGGTTTCATTTCCTTCAAATATAAAATAAAGAGGTTACAATAAAATATCTCTCAGGTCCCTCCTACTCAAGCATGCTATGGTCCCATTACTAATGAAACTTCCCCACTCTGTGTTTCATTCTCAAACAGCTTGTCTCTTTCATTGTGAAAACTAGTGAAACCATATACTGAATCCATATTGCAATGGTAATGATAGAAACTCAGGTGACACTGTCTTTCTTCCCCCCAGAAAACATACTGGTATTTTAATAGTCAGGATGGTCATTTACCTATTCCCTTAGTAGCCTGTGAAATCTTAAGTTACTTGGGTGAGGGGTAGGGTGTATGGAGAGGACAATACCACCTAGAGGTATACTGGTAAATGTTTAACAACTGACTCCCTTAAAAAAAGATATAGATGTGATACACTTTTAAGTTTAATCTCAATTATTAACATTTTGTCCATTACTTTCTTAAAGCTAGACAATCAATAAAACAATAAGTTAAGTGCTGACTTTTAACAATTGCTGATTTTTAAAATATAAACACTCACATTGAAAATTTAACAATTCTCTAGCATGCAGTTTTGAAGTGACTCCAACACACCTCTGGCAGCACCACAGAATGAACTGAGACTGGTGATGCATACTGAAGACAAACAAAAGGGATTAAAAAAAATCTTTGCTAGAGGAAGATCAAAGTTAGTTTATGACCGCTTCATGAGATGGATAAGGCAATAATGTTTTGAGTCAGAAGAGGATTCCCATTGCTCCCATGCTGGTATGGGCTAAGTTGAAGATCTGGAAGTCCATTCTCTACCATTTGAGGTCAATATCATAAAAGTACATATTATCTAACCCTCCACTAACTCTCCTGTGTCTTACCTAGACTTGGCCAGAGCATAAGGTTTGTTGGATCATAGAGTTGACCAGTAGACTATTAATGATACACCTTTATTATATTTATGTAGTAGTAAGTTGGCCTTTAAGTAAGTCTGTCTGTGACACACACCATCTGTGACACGTACCACCTGAACAAGTCACTTAACCTCTAGAGCTTCTAGCAATTCTCTAAAATGATGAGTAACATCATGGGTCCTGTTCTTCTCCAGGTTCAATTTTTCATTGACAGAGAAAGTTCCTCACTAGGAATGCCCTAAGCCAATGAAATCAGGTACACTCCCCTTAAAAATTATCTAGATAAAAAATTATCTGGATATACCTTCCTAATTTTCATAGCTATTTCACATCTAGAATCTCATTTGATTTTCACAAACACCTTCTCTCTCACCATGATGCAACTTGACCAATGTCACATAGTGAAAGGGAAATAGAAAGGGCCAATACTAAGTTCTCCTGATTCTGTTGCTCATCAGCCTGCCTCCTTAGTGCACTGCCAACATCCACTGTGACCCTTCATGTTTTTCCAGATTCTTAGCTTCTATACAAAAACATCACCCTTTAGTCTTCCAACACCTTCTTCACAGGTCTTAAAATGCTTGACTCTCCAGAGTGATGCCACCATGACTTTGAAGTGTACTTGACTGAAGTGGTATGGTCTAAGTATCTTCACTTCTCAAAAGGATTTGCTACAGGTCTTCTTTAAGTCTCTAGCTCCCCTAGTACATTTCAAAGGCAATTTAACTTACTAACATTCCATGCACACTCATCTTCACAGGAATGTATATAATACTTGGCACTTCATAGCTTGTTTCCTTGGTGTGCACAATATTTACATTTTGAAAGTACATTGTAAGTGATCCTTCCTGTAACCATGGTAGAACTTTGTACAAACCAGGACAGCACTGCCAGACTCTATATCATGACACCAAAAAGACATCAAGAAGATTATTTTACAATCCCCAAACTTCTCTCCTTTCTGTATCTTTCATTGTTATGTAAGGACAGCAATGAGGCAAGTTCATCCTTCTCTTACTTTGTTCAAATAATAACAAAAAACAATAATAATATCTAGCATTTGTATGGCACTTTTGAAATTTGGAAAACATTTTACTTATTGTCTCATTTGGTCCTCATAACAATTCTAGAAAGTAGAAGTTATGGGGACCACCACCACCACCACTACCACGATGACAACAACAACAACAGCAGCTAGCATTTATATAACTCATCAGAGTCCTTTGGGAAGACAAAAGGTAATATGACTGGTGATGGCTAGGAATGCAATGGATGACCTTATTATCTTTGATGTCTAACCAAGCTCTCAGCATTCCACAGTGCTTGCTTCTACTTTCATGGTCCATTGGAACAAATTGTTCACATGTACCTATTCCACTGGGGAAGTCTTCATATGTTTGGGGTAGACACCCCTCCCCCAACTCGCCAATGGGTTTGAGTTCCCTCAGTTACTTCTAATCTGCTTTAGCCAATCTACTGAAATGGTTTACCAGGGTGTGGCCTCTGTGCATGCTACAGTTTCTTGGAGCCACAGGTAAGAGTTGGGTGGCAGATGAACACCAAAGGCATAAAGTAGCCCTGAAAAGGGCTTGGCAGTCTTAACATCAGAGGTACTAGTCTTCCCTGAACACTCATACACATCATACATACACACGTGTGTGTGTGTGTGTGTGTGTATGTGTGTGTGTGTGTGTGTGTATTCCCCCAGGGCATTTGCCCATTTCTGAGTTGGGGACACCTTTCCCTTTATCTATGATGTTTCAATCAAGATGGTTGAAAATAAGTCATAAATCCCATGTGATAGTTTATTCCATATCTTGAGATTAAGTTCATCTAGGGTTGATGACTTTTCTTATATCCTTCCTGGTTCATATATCATTCTACTTGATAGGAAAAATGGAAACAAATTAAGTATAGAATAGTTCTCCCTTCTTTTCATTGTTCAGTATCATTGTGCTTTTTATCTCAAGCAGTGGTCTTGTCCTGTTTTTGGTCTTTCTCTTCCTCGTAGCAATTTAAAATCCTCTTGGTTGTCCCCAGAATGCATTTCTAGCTTTAGCTTATTCTGAGCTTTATTATTTCTGACACTATTCCATAATGACTATTCCATTTTTTTAATTTATCTTCAGTTACCTTCCTTTGCTTCCTTTGTCTATACATTTCTAAATCTATGACTGTGTCAATGAATTCTCTATGTATCTACTTTGGTTTCTACAAACAGCATTCATTTCCCCCACATACACCCTCATCAGAATCATTTGCATTTGTGTCATTGAAATGTCATTCAGGCAAGTTTGTTACGTCTCCTTGGACCAATGTCTAATAGAATGTTATTTCCTGGGACCCTGTCTTTTATTTACTTCTGTGAAATATGCTCTCTCTAAATCTAATATTGGCATCGGAATATGACTAGCTTACTACTACTATACTATTATGAACTTTGCCATTTCCTTCTTAGTACCTATCATTGCTGTATTAACCAATTTCTCCTTATTGGTTGGGAGCAGGCTCAAAATAACATATCCTCTTATTGTTTCCTCTATATTTTTGGAGAAAGTTGAACCAAATATGTTCCCATAACTTCTACAACTGGTCTTTGGTCTGTCTTGCAAAGTCGAGCAAAACAAAAAAAAAAACAAACAAAAAAAAAGCAGCAGCAGCAACAAAACAAATAAAAAATAATAATCCCTTGTTTATATGATAGCATTTCAAATATTTGAAAACCACCGTGAATCCCTCTTTAAATCTTCTCTTCTCCAAAATAATCAGCCTTAGTCTCTTTAACCAATCTTTGTAACGCATCATTTTCAGTTCCATGACACCAAGTCATCCTGGTCACTGTCCTTTTAACATATTCTAGGGAATTAATGTCCTCCTTAAAATATGATGTCCAGAATTGAATACAGTGGTTCAGCTGTGGTTTCTCACAGTCAGACAACAATACATTTGTCACCACCCTCATTCTGGACATAATTTCATGTATTAGTGCAGATAAAGCAATATTATGGTGAAGGAAATGGCAAACCACTCTAGTATCTTTGCCAAGAAAATGCAATGGACAGTATTGGCATACTATTGTCCACAGTGTCATGAAAAGTTGGACATGACTGAATGAATGAACAATGAAGATTATACATACACATACATACATACATATATGCATGCATGTGTATTTTCTTGTAAGTATACATGTATACACATTTGTGTGTATGTATATATATATATGAATATATATTTGCATGTCATATTGAGCTTGTGTTCCTACAAACTGCCTGAGGTCTTTCTGACATCCACTGGTTTGGTTTTTTTTTTGTTCTCTATCCTATACTCATTTTATTTTCTTTTGCTTTTTAAGGCAAGTGCAGAACTTTGTATTTATTCCTATTCTCTTTCGTTCGGGTAACTTTAGCCTACTCTCCTAACATGTCAAGTTCAATTCAGATTCCTATTCTGACATGCAATGTCCTATCACTCCCAGCTTCCTGTCACCTAGAAATTTGTTGTGAATGTGATCTATATCTTCACAAATTCAATTTTTAAAAATTGAAAATAATAGGGTCAAGGATAGGATGCTGCAGCATTTGACAGGAGGCCTCCCTGTTGCTTAACTTCAATCTATTAGTTAATATTCTATGCTGTAGTCACTCAAAAAATATTAATCCTCTTATCTGTTGTATAATTTGGACCATATGTCTTTAATCTTGTCCACAAAAATATTATGACATTTTGTCAAATGCATTATTGAAATCTACATATACTCTTGGTCTACAACATTTAGCTGATTTACTGTCTAATAATCTTTGCCAAAAATAAAATGAACTTCATCTGGCAAGATTTCAATTCTAATTAGCATTTATTAAGTACAATACATGATGCCAGACACTGAAGCTATAATGATGAAGCAAGTCATAGGCACTGTCTTCAGGGACCACATACTTTAGTTAGAAGAACAAGTAACATATATAAAATGACAAGAATACAAGAAATGTGATTTGTCCTTAACAGACCCATTCTGGCCCATATTGATTACCTGTTCCCTTTTAGAAGAATCACAAATAATCCCTTTAATAGTTCTTTATAGATTTTTGCTAGAAAATGGAATCAAGTTTATTAGTCTAAAATCTGAAATGCTCCCAATTTTCCACCTTTTTTTGAAAATCAAGATACTTGACTGTCTCTAGCTCCTTTAGTCACTCTCCTAATCATCACTATTTCTCAGATATTGCTAATAAAACTCATTCCAACCCCTACTCTACCCCCTGAAAAAAAAAGAAAAACAAAAACCTCTTTTCTTTGGAACTTGTCTATTATTATTTAGGGCACCAGCATCCTCCAAGTCTCTCAGTTTGGCAAGCTCAGTTTCATTCTGAATTCCTCACTCTTACATTCCACATATGTGCAATCAGTTGCCAAACCTGACATTTATATGTTCATAGCATTGCCTGTACATGACCCCTTTTCTCTATGTCCACAGCCATCACCCTGGAACAGGCCTCATCACCTCTTGTCTAGACTATTGCAGTAGTCTTCTGATTGGTCTCTCTGTCACAAGTCTCTTGACAATCTGATCTATCTCCCACTCAGCTTCCAAAGTGATTTTTATAAAGCACAGTTCTGACCATGTTACCTCCTGGTTCAATAAGCTGTAATGATTTCCTATTTCCTCCAGAGTCAAATATGAAATCCTGCCTGTCAGAGCTCTTCACAAGATGGCCACTTTCTACCTGTCCATTTTTCTCCCACTTTACCTTGTCTAATGGCCATATTGTCCAGCAATACTGGCCTACTTGCTGTTCCTCAAAAAGTACACTCCAGGACCTTTTTTTTTTTAATGGCTTTGCTTTGTCTATCCTCCATACCTAGAATCCACTCCCTTCTCATCTTCTCTTTTTTACATCCTCAACTTCTTTCAAATCTTAGCTCAAACTCTGCCTTCTACGGAACACTTTCCCAGTCTCTACAGTCACTTGAAGCTTTCCCTCTAAAGTTACCTCCATTTCACTCTGTGTATTCCTATTTATTTATCTGTTGTCATCTATATCAGCATGTAAGCTTATCAAGGGCAGGAACTACTTTTTTTTTTTGAAGTTTTGCTTTTTGTTGTATCTCCACATGGCCTAGAGCTTGGAACAAAGTAAATACTTAATAAAAGTATGTTGATCGATTGATGATAAGTAAACATAAATGGACTAAAATATCCTAGAAAGTAAAAGATGATAGTAGATGGAATAAAGGAAACAAACCCCAAAATTTCCTGCATAAAGAAATCATAAAAATAAAGAAAGAGTGCAAAAAAGAAAATTACAGGCCCAAATAAAACTTGCTATGTTCAGGTTATTTTTAAAAATCATGAACTGCAATTAAGCTATACAACAAAGTAAATTCAAAATGTTTGGAGAGATAAAGATGGAAACTGTATTATACTTAAAGATACAATAGATAATCAAATAATAACAATACAGCTAAGTCCAATTAGTTCAAATAAGGAATCCTGTGAAATGTGTGCATTACTTGAATGCATACTATTTGAAGTATAATGATATGTAAAATAAAGTAATTGTTTCTAGCCCAATGGAAATAGTGGATGTGTATTCAAATAATGTGCCCATTTCACAGAATTCATTTTTTACACTAATCAAGATCTACCCTACTAAACTCATATCCAACAAATTGTAGAGTAAGTCAACTCATAAAAAAAATCTTAAAAAAAATTCAAACTTAAATAAATGGCAATAAAATAATTTTAAGGGATTTCAACATTCCATTCCCAGAACTATATACACCTAACAAAAAACTCAAAAATACAATTTTAGAACTAGACAAACTACTAAAATGTTTGGTCTAAAAGGCTTATGATATCAACTGAATGGAAACATTTAGAATCTAGATATTTCATACTATTATGTGTTGAGTTTATAGATAGGCCATGTGCTAGGACACATAGAAATTCTAAAATAAATCTAAAAAGGCAGAAAGTCTTAGCACATTCTTTATAGATGATAATAATAGAAGAGTAATTATTACAAAGAACACAGGCAAAAGATATAGACCCAAATAGAGATAATATTGATATCTTGAATCAAATATGAGTCAAAAAATAAGTCATAGAGCCAATAGCTATGCAAAAGGAAAAAAAACTTGATGGGTACAGCTAAAGTCTTCAGTAGGAAAAAAAATCTCCCTGTAAAATAAATTTATGAATAAAATAGGATTATTGAAATAAGAAATTAATTTTTGATATGCTAGAATATTAACAAATTAATAGTCATTACAGAAGAAATCTTATAAATCAGTGGAGAAATAGATAAGAGAAAAATAAAAAGAACAGATAAATGATATAAGAGAGTAAAAGTTCATCATTTCAAAAGATTAACAAAATTGACAAATAATCTCAAAAGAAATAATGCAAATGATTAATAGATCTATCAAAGATTGAAACCATGAATAATTATAAATTTCAAATCAAAGCAACTCAAGAGGTTTCACCTCATATTCAATAAATTAGTGAAGATGACAAAAGATGAAAATAACTAATTTTAGTGGTGTTGCAGGAAAATGGGCAACTAGTATACCTTTGATGTATTTATATACATATGTAATATGTATATGGAAAATATGTATATATACACAAAAATACTCATCTTAGCACATTTATGGTAGCAGCAAAGAATAACTAAAAAAACTGTGGTACATTAATGCAATATTACTGCTCCATAAGAAAAGAGAGACATGAAGATTTTGTTCCCTAATCTTTGTGACAAAGGAAGGCTCTCTATCTAGAGTAAATGAAGTGAAATATAGGTGGAACTGAATGTCATTTGAAAACAAAAGTCATCAATAAAATAATGAAAAATAATATATGCAGCTGGATTTCAATAAGTCTGCCTTATAAATGAAGTATTTTTCAAGTTCTCAGTCAGAGCTTAGCCATGATAACTATGTTAAAGCTTCATTACACCTCTAGAGGCCAGTAGCAGAAAATGACAAACTGGCAGCTTCTATCACACTTCTGCTGTTATGTCAGTTCCTTTTGTTCCTCTCAAATACTGAACTATAAAATGTTAGCTCTGGAAAGGATGTTAGATATCTTCTAGTACACTTCCTCATTTTATTAGAACCCTAAACTCAAGATCATCAAGTTCTATCCCTGAAACAAGCTCCATAACTAGTATAGAATACCCAAAGGTTTCCTTCACTCAAGCCAACCTAGTAGAGCCAGCATAGTTCCTTCCTGTGATGGTCTGGCAACTTACATCCTAAGACTTAATTATTTTCCAGCCTGCATTAGTCCATAGTGGTTGGAGGGAAAGATGGTCCCAGGAGAGAAAAATGGAATAAAGTTATAGGTGAAATGTGGCAAGCATATAAAGCCTGTTATGTCAATCAGTCAATCAAACAATAAGCATTTTAAGCACTTAGCATTTGCCATGAACTGTGCTAAATTCTGGGGAGGAAGGGGAGAGATGAAATAGTCCCTGCTCTCAATGTAACTGCTATTATACCCCCCCCCCAATTGTTTTTGTCCCAAATGAAAAAAGTCCCTCTTATTTCTCTGCCAGAGTTCCTTTCTACTTCCTTTCTATAGGTTGCTCAAGATCACAAGGCTAGCCACTAGAATAAACAATACTAAAACCCAGGTGTCTGGACTCTAAGTTTGAAGCTAACTCTTCTCTGCCACAGAAAGGCAGCTAGTTTTTTTTTTTCATGTGTGTGTTGGAAAAAGTGGTGCTGTGACCCAGCCTGAAAGACAAGGATTTTGTTATTAATACCTTGGGCTGCTCTTTTCTGCTTCAGTGCATCAGTCATCTCCATCCAATTCAACAGCTGGCACTGTCAAAAGAAAGTGATTCATTTTTAGTGAAAGGTCTCTTTGCCCTCTACACACCATAGCATTTGGGACTCTCAAGTCCAATGACAAACTCTAGTTTCACCCAGGATTCCACAGCTTGATTCTGAAAGGATAATTCTGAAGAGATTTCAGGTGATGGGCAAGTCACCAGCTCTTGCTCATTATTCATAATCTACTTTAAAGGGGTAGAATGTGACCTGTCTTGTTCCTTCTTTTTTCTCCCTTTCTGATATGCAAAACTGTTTTTTTTTTATTCTGATCTGATCTAAGGAGAACTTAACATTTCTATACCACGTGTGGAATTTAATTTCCTAACTACCATTTTATAAAGCATGAAATGATAGCTCTCTGTCTCTGGGCTTGAAAAACCACTGAGTCTTCATGTCTGCAGGGAGTAGAACACTGATTGATATGTTAATACAGGAGGATTCTCTAATGGCAGGATGTGGAAGGGGAACAGCTAAATATACGCTACCAGAGCATGACAGTCCTGCTTGCTATAGGCTTTTAAATTAAAGAAATAAAATACCTCAGAAGGGCATTTCAAGTCAGGAATACTTTTTCTCCAATTTAATTTTGCCTAGATTTCTCGGGTTATCATGTGTTCACTTGCTCATCAAATATTTATTACCTATTATTTACAAGGTACTCATCTGGGCACTGTGTGTGAAGTTGTCTAAGAAACTATTTCAGCCCTCAAATAACTTTGGTTTTAGTAGGGAAGATAAGAAAGGAGGACAACTAAGCATCACACAGGGTTTGATACCTAGAAAAGCTTTGGGAGAAGGGATTGTTTGTCATTTTTTGTTTTTCTGTATCCCCAGTGCAAAGGTAGTACTTTTACATAGTAGGCCCTTAATGGATACTTAAATTGAATTGTTGATTGACACAGAAAAAGATTCAAAGTAATAGAGTTCAGTAAAGGGAAAGATCATTGCTGATTCTGAGATCAGAAAAGGCTTTATGTAGGTGATGACATTTGAAATGGGTCTTGAAAGATGAGTATGATTTTATATTTGGTGAATGGCAAAGAAAGGATTTACTCTTTCCTGGAAGGGAGTAAAAAGGAAGATAGCAAGGAACTTTCTGGAAACTACAGCATCATCAAAGTAAATAACAATGTAATACAGGTGGCATAATATCATCTTTAGTATCTATGGAATTGAAATCGATAGTCACTCAACAAATCATTGAGGGCCTATGGTGTCCCCAGAAGTAAGCACTGAAGAGACAAAAGAATTATAGGACTATGACCCTTCTCCTGAGGATTCTTGATGGCATAAAAATATAAAGATATGTTAACACTTATATACCAATACAATAGTATATGTTACAAAGCCCAAAAGAGTTTTACAGAGATTTTATGCTATATGAGTTCATCAAAAGAAGAGATCAGTGTGGTTGGGGCATCTTGGGAAAAGAAGGTTCCTGAAGTAACTGAGACTTGAGTCTTGCTTCGAAGAATGGTTAGACTATGGAAATGTAGTGAGCAATCAGGTGAAAGCATTACCTAAGCAAAAGTATAGGGATGGAAACATAACTTCTAAACACATATTTCCTTTTAATGAAATTTACTTGTTGGTTAGGATCTTGGCTGATTTCAATTTTATTAATACTTACAAACACTGATCCCCAATAAGAAGATGGGAGCCCATCCATTCTGCTAGGCCTTGACAGCTCACTGATGAATAACTGTGCTGTTCACTAATCTTGTCATATTGGTCACTGGTTAGAGGTGCAATTATCACATTGAGGCATGCCTGATAATACATTAATAACTAGCCCCAATGAAAGATGACATAGACAAGAAATCCCTGACATTTTAATTTTCCATCCTTACAGATTCTACAAACTAAGAAGAAATCTCCATAATACAATGTCAAAACTGACATACCAAGGTCACATCTCAGGGCTCATCTCATTCCTATAGCTTGGTAAGACACTCAAAGGTACTCAGCTAAATGTTACATTCCTAACTGGCCTACTCTTTCCAACTTTGACCTAGAGGTCTCCTCCCGTTCCTCCTCTTTGCACTTTTGCTGAGTTGAATTAATTTTCTTTGGAACTTGCAGTAAAATTCATTAGAACTCCAGGCCTGAGAAATCAAGAAACTTTGCAACATTGCTTGATAAGGCCTTAGCATTTGGAAAATGGCCATTAACCTAGCAGAAGACCTGCATTTTAGATTGTTTGGGAAAGGTTTCAAAGATATTGGGCAGGGTCATTCTGAAGGAATTAGAAAGTAGAGCTTGGAGAAGTGAAGATTTGGGAGAAATATAATAGCTGCCTTCCAATATCTATAAGACTGCTATATGAAGGAAGGATTATACTCATTCTGTTCAGCCTCAGTGTGTACAACCAGTCAATTTGCAGATGTTATATACAAACAAATTCAGGGTCTATATTTGTAAGGACTGGGGGCAGAATCAAGATGGCAGAGTAAAAGCAGTGACTTGCTTAAGGTCTCCCCCAAACCCCTCCAAATATCTGTAAAAATGACTCTAAACAAATTCTAGAACAGCAGAACCCACAAAAAGAGAGAGTGAAACAAATTTCCAGCCTAAGACAACCTGGGTGGTTGATAGGAAAGGTCTGTTGCACTGGGCTGGGAGAGGAATGCAGTTCAGCTTGGGCCATGCAGGCAAAGACGGCACCAGCAAACTCAGAGAGGCCTCAGGAGACTAAATCATGGAGAGTTATGCCAGATTCCAGACTTCTCAGCCCATAAAAGCCAAATACAACTTAGAAGGTCAGTGGGAAAGGTCTGTTGGACCTGGTTGAGAGAGTCCTGCCCTGACCCTAACACAGGACCAGGGAGGCAGCTTCAGCATCAGTGGCTGCCTCCAGAGCACTCAGCCCACAGACAGTGGAGGGAAAAAGTGACTGAGCAGAGGGGGATTGCAGGCATCTCTTTGATGGCTCTGAGGCAGGATCCTCTTCTTTGACCATGCTTGGATCTGGGTCACAGTCCAGGGTGCAAGTCTTGGGGCAAGGAGAAGCACTGGTGTGGTGGAGCTCATGGCAGTGGTGGAGAGGGGGATCCTCCTCACAGTTCCAAGGCAGAAAAGAGTGCTTGTGGTCACTCACAGACCAGAGCATAGGCCAGGAAAAGAGTAAACACCTTGCCCTTGATCATACCACCTTGGAAAAACTGAAAATTTACAATGTCCTCTGTACATGGTACAGAGACACAAGTATCTCTGAATGCAGCTGCACAAGACACCTGAAGCTTGGGACAGTACATTCTCCACACTGGAATCAGAGCCCTACCTTAATAAAGAGTTTAAAAGTCAAGTAATTGGCTGGGAACATGAACAAACAGAGGAAAAAACTCAGACTATAGAATCTTACTTTGGTGACAAAGAAGATCAAAGCATACAACCAGAAGAAGACAACAAAGCTTCCACATCCAAAGCCTCTAAGAAAAATATGAGTTGATCCCAGGCCATGGAAGACTCAAAAAGGATTTTGAGAAGCAAGAAGGAGAAGTAGAGGAAAAACTGGGAAGAGAAATGAGAGTTATGCAAGAAAATAATGAAAAACAAGTCAACAGCTTGCTAAAGGAGACCCAAAAAAATACTAAAGAAAATACACCTTAAAAAATAGACTAACCCAAAAGACAAAAGAGGAGACCAAAAAGTCAATGAGGAGAAGAATTCCTTAAAAAGCAGAATTGGCCAAATGGAGAAGGAATTCCAAAAGCTCACTGAAGAAAATAATTCCTTAAAAATTAGAATGGAGCAAATGGAAACTAATGATTCTATGAGAAATAGAGAAATTATAAAATAAAGCCAAAAGAATGAAAAAAAATAGAAGACAATGTGAAATATCTCATTGGAAAAACAACTTACCTGGAAAATAGATGCAGAAGAGATAATTTAAAAATTATTGGACTACCTGAAAGTCATGATCAAAAAAAAGAGCCTAGATACCATCTTTCAAGAAATTATCAAGGAAAACTTCCCTGATATTCTAGAACCAAAGGGTAAAATAGAAATTGAAAGAATCCACCTACCACCCCTTGAAAGAGATCCCAAAAGGAAAATTCCTAGGAATACTATGGTCAAATTCCAGAGTTCTCAGGTCAAGGAGAAAATATTGCAAGCAGCCAGGAAGAAACAATTCAAATACTGTGGAAACACAATCAGGATAACACAAGATTTAGCAGCTTCTACATTAAGGAACCAGAGGGTCTGGAATATGATATTTAAGAGGTCAAAGGAGCTAGGATTAAAACCAAGAATCACCTACCCAGCAAAAGTGAGTATAATCTTTCTGGGGAAAAATGGATATTCAATGAAATATAAGACTTTGAAGCATTCTTGATAAAAAGACCAGAGCTGAATAGAAAATTTGACTTTCAAATACAAGACCCAAAAGAAACATGAAAAGGTAAACAAGAAAGAGAAATCATAAAGGACTTATTAAAGATGTACTGTTTACATTCCTACATGGAAAGATGGTATTTGTAACTCATGAGACCTTTCTCAGTATTAGGGTAGTTGGAGGGAATATACATACATACATACATATATACATACATACATATATACATATACATACATACAGAGGGTACAGGGTGAGTTGAATATGAAGGGATGATATCTAAAAATAAAATTAAGGGGTTAGAGAAGATTGTACTGGGAGGAGAAAGAGAGAGGTGGAATGGGATAAATTATCTCACATAAATCAGACAAGAAAAAGCTTTTACAGTGGACAGGAAGAGTGGTAGGTGAGAAGGAATGAGTGAATCTTATTCTCATCAGATTTGGCTTAAGGAGGGAATAACATATGCATTCAATTGGGCATGGAAATCTATCTTACCCTACAGGGTAATCAGAAGCAAACATTTTTGAGGAGAGACAGGATGAAAGGAGAGACTAGAAAAAATCAGTGGGCAGGATAGGATGGCGAGAAATATAGTTAGTCTTTCACAACATAACTATTATGGAAGTGTTTTGCATGATTACACATGTTGTAATCGAGTTGCTTGTCTTCTCAATGAGGGTGGGTGGGGAGGGATGAAGGGAGAGAATTTGGAACTCAAACTTTTAAAAACAAATGTTAAACATTGTTCTTATATGCAACTGGGGAATAAGATATACAGGCACTGGTGTATAGAAATCTATCCTGCCCTAGAGGAAAATAGAAGGGGAAGGAGATAAGAGAAGAGGGCAGATAGAAGGGAGGGCAGATTGGGGGAGCGAGTATTCATAATGCACACCAATTTTGGGTGGGGGAGGGGAAAGATGGGGAGAAAATTTGGAACTCAAAATCTTGTGGAAGTAAATGTTAAAAACTAAAAATAAATTAATAAAAGATTTTAAATATATCTGTAAGGATTTTCTAATTCAGATGAACTTCACAAACATGCAGCTATTCTCTTCAAGTCACTATAGTAGGGATTGAGGAATACAAAGACAAAAATGACAGTCTTTGCCTGTAAGGATTTTACAATCAAATAAGAGAGATTATATAGATATACACATAGATATAGTTTTCTATCTACACATATATGCACACAAATGCACATACACATATGTAATGTTATATAAGACAATAAACTATATATAATAAAATAGTATGTATAACATATGTGTAATATATTTATCTGTGCACATATACACATGCACATTTATATACACATACATAAATGCATGCATACACACATGCATACATATAGATATATGCTGTTCTAACATTTAGAAGGTTTAAAAATGGAATGAGCTACCTTGTTAAGTAGTGACTTTTTCATTCATTAGTGTTTAAATGAACAGATCACAACAAGTTGGGGATATTGTAAAAAAAAAAAAAATAAAACGGATTCATGCATTGGTTAGAGAGTTGACCTGAATGGTTTCTAGTGGTTTTACCAACTCCAATGTTCTGACTCCATTATTCTTTTTATACTTTCCTTTATACACACACACCAAGAAGATAAATGAAGAAAGTGAAAAAATGTGCTTCAATCTGCACTAAATTCATTACTTCTCTCTGGAGATAGATAGAATTTTCATCATGGGTCCTTTGGAATTGTCTTAGATTGTTGTTTTGAGCAGAGTAGCAAAGTCATTCTCAGTTGATCATTGTTATAAAATTGCTGTTATATTGTACAACGTTCTCCTGGTTCTGCTCACTTCACTTTACATCAGATCTTGTAAGATGTCCAGGTTTTTCTTAAACAGCTCTGCTTGTCATTTCTCATAGCACAATAGTATTCCATCATAATCATTTACTACAAGTTGTTCAGCCATTCTCCAATTGATAAACATGTTATCAACTTCCAATTCTTTGCCACTACAAAAAAAGACCTGCTGTAAGTATTTTTGTACAAATAGGTCCTTTTCCATTTTCTTTAATCTCTTTGGAATACAGACCTAATAATTGTATTCCTGGGTAAAAGGGTGTACATAGTTTTATATAACTTTGGGCTTAGATCTAAATTATTCTTCTGAGAGGTACTAGTATAGTTTTATGATTTATTTTCTCCTATAATTCATTTATCTTCTTCCTTAAGAATATGGTTACTCTGCTGTTTGGTCCATATATGCATATATGTTTAGCATTCATATTACTTCATTGTCTATGGTGCCTTTAAGCAAGTTGTAATTTTTCTAATTATCTCTTTTAATTAAATTTAATTTTTCATTTTGCTTTCTTGGAGATTATGATTTTTACTTCTACCTTTTTTTTTTTACTTCAGGTCAAGCATAATAGATTTTGTTCAAGCCTGATTTTAACTCTGTGTATGTCTGTTTCAAATGTATTTCTTTAAATAATGCATTGTTGTATTTTGGTTTCTAATCTATTTTACCACCTATTTCTATTTTATGGAGAAGTCAACCCATTCATATTTATAGTTATGATTAGTAACTGGACATTTCCATCTATCTTATTTTCTCAATTATCCTCTCTCTGTGTCTCTGTCTGTGTCTGTGTCTGTCTCTGTCTCTCTCTCTTTCTCTCTCTCTCTCTCCTTCCCTACCTTACCTCCTCCCTCCTTCCCTCATTCTCTCTCTTTTTATCTTATCTCTCCTCTAAAGTCCATTTGCTTCTGACCACTGTCTATTTTAATCTCCCTTCCCTTTTATCACCTTAACTTTCTCTTATCTTTTTTTCCCTACTACTTCCCTGCTTGGTAAGATGAATTTCTATAAACACTTGTGTGTTATATATAATACAGACACACACACACACACACACACACACCTATTTCCTCATTGAATCCATTTAGATGAAATGTTCAAGCTTTGACAAACCTCCCCACAGCATTTTCCCCTCCACTTTAAAAATTCATCCTTGTGTTCCTCTTTTATGTGAGATAATTTTCTCATTCTTACTTTAGGACATCCCTTCTCCTTCTCCTAGGACATCCCTCTTTCTTGCCTATCAATTTTTAAATCATCCCAACATAATCAACTCACTCTCCTGCCCTCTATGTAGAGTCCTTCTCATTGCCCTAGCAATTACATGTATCATTTTTCCATATAACAATGGAAATAACTTAATCTTATTGATTTGTCTTTCCCTTATGATTTCTCTTTAATATATATCTTTTTTATGCTTCTCTTGAGTCTTGTATTTGAATGTCACATTTTCAATTCAGCTTTGGTCTTTTCATCATGAATGTTTGAAAGTCCTCCATTTCATTAAATATTCATTTTTTTCACCTGAAAGATACTCAGCTTTGCTGGATGGTATATTCTTGATTATAATCCTAGCCTTTGCCTTCCATGCTATCATATTACAAGTCTTTTGTTCCTTTAACATGGTAGCTGCCAAATTTTGTGTGATCCTTAATGTGGCTCTACAGTATTTCAATTTTTTTTTCTTTCTGACTCTTGAAGTATTTTCTCTTTGACCTGGGAGCTCTGGAATTTGGCTATACTATTCCAGTGATTTTGAGATTTTTCATTTTTGTATCTCTTTCATGTGGTATTAGTAGATTCTTTCAATTTCTATTTTCCCCTCTGATTCTAGATATTGATGATGTTTTCCTTAATAATTTCTTGAAATACAATGCCTAGGCTTTTTTGTGGCTTTCAGGTAGTCCAATGATTCTTAAATTACTTCTCCTTGATCTATTTTTAGATCAGTTGTTTTCCAATGAAATGTTTTTCTTCTATTCTTTCATTCTTTTGATTTTGTTTTATTGTTTCTTGATCTTCCATGGGTTCATTAGCTTCCACTTGCTCAATTCTAATTTTTAAGGAATTTTCTTCATTGAATTTTCATACTTCTTTTTTCATGTCCTCATTTCTACTTTTTAAAGTGTTATTTTCTTCAGTATTTTTGTGCCTTTTTTAACAAGCTCTTTTTTTGTCTTGTCATAATTTCCTCCTTCACTCTCATTTATTTATCAATTTATCCTCTATCACTCTTCTTTGATTTTTAAAAGTATTTTTAGCTGTCTCAGAAATTCTTATTGTTCTTGTATCCTATTTGCATGTTTTTCCCTTTGAGGCTTTGCTTGTGGCTGTTTTGACATCATTGACTTCTTCTGAGTTCGTGTCTTGAACTTTCCTGTAAACACAGTAACTTTTTTTATAACCAGGTTCTTTTTTGTTGTTTGCTCATTTTCCCAGCCTTTTTTTATTTTTAATTTAATGTTAAAGTTGGGCTATGTCCCTAGAGTGGCAGTGTAAAGGGGCACTGTCCCAAGTCTCAGTCTTTTTCGCATTTCTATGTTCAGAGCAAGCTTGGGAATTTGGAAGTTTTTGATGCTTCCAAGGGAAGAAGTGTAATCACTGCTTTCCTGGTCTGTTTTCTGGTCCATACCCAGGAAGGATCCTTGATTCCTCATTGCCTCAAGCAATACTATTCCTCAGAGTCCCTGATCCCTTATAACTGAAAACAATGCTGCTTCTCAGGGCCTCTGTTCCCTTGGGATAGCAAGCTATATTGCTCCTCAAGTCCCCTGCTCCCTTTTGGCCAAAAGCACTCTTCTCTGACCTTGAATTGTGACCTTCAAGTGTGTATAGGCAATGGAGTTGCTAAACAATATGTAGTCCTGTACCCAGTGCAAGCATGAGGGTACCCTGCAATCTTTTTTTTTCTAGCCAGTTACCTAATCCTGTTACCATTTTTGGCTAGAGAACTTCAAAAGTTGCTGCTGCTACTTACCACCATTCAGTCCCACCACTGATATTGCATCCATGTGCACACCAAGCCTGCCTCTCCCTTCCCCCTACATCACATATGTCTCCTTCCAACTTCCTAATATGCTGGGATCTGAGAAGCAGTCTGTCTCCTTTCTCCAGTAAGCATTTAGAGATATAAAACTTCCCCTAAGAACTACTTTCACTGCATCCCATAAGGTTTAGTATGTTGTCTCATTGTATGTTATTCTCTTGGATGAAGTTATTGATTGTTTCTATGATTTGTTGTTTGACTCACTCATTCTTTAGATTAAATTATTTAGTTTCCAATTAATTTTTAGTCTATCTTTCCATGGCCTTTTATTACATATAACATATAATCTTTATTACACCATGATCTGAAAAGGATGCATTTAATATTTCTGCCTTGGATTGTGAGGTTTTTATGCCCTAGAACAAGGTCAATTTTTGTGTATGTGCCATGTACCACCAAGAAAAAAAGTATATTTCTTTCTATCCCCATTCAACTTTCTCCAGAGGTCAACCATATCTAACTTTTCTAAAATTCTATTCACCTCCTTAACTTCTTTCTCATTTATTTTGTAGTTAGATTTATCCAGTTCAGAGAGAGGGAGGTTGAGGTCCCCCAATAGTATAGTTTTGCTTTCTATTTATTCCTGTAACTCCCTGAACTTCTTCTATAATAATTTAGATGCCATATCACTTGGGACATATATGTTTAATAATATTATTTTATTGTCTATGATGCCTTTTAGGAGGATGTAGTTTCTTTCCTTATCTCTTTTAATAAGATCTATTTTTGCTTTTGCTTTGTCTGAGATCAGAATTGCTATCCATGCTTTTTTTTTACTTCGGTTTAAGCATAATATATTCTACTCCAGCCTTTTACCCTTACCCTGTGTGTATCCTTCTGTTTCAAATGTGTTTCTTATACACAACATATTGTAGAATTATGGTTTGTAATCCATTCTGCTCTCCACTTCTGTTTTATGGGAGAATCCATCCCATTCACATTCACAGTTATGATTACTATCTGTACCTCTCTTTCCATCCTATTCCCCCCTCCCCTGTTTATGCTTTTCTTTCTCCTTTTCTCCCTTCCTCATTAGAGTTTTGCTTTTAACTACCACCTCCCTCAATCTGCCCTCCCTTCTATCTGCCCCTCCCTTTTCTTTCCCTTTTCCCTTACTACTTCTTCCATCTCTTCTATCCCCCTTTCCCCTTTGTTTACCCTTTCTTCTCCTACTACCTATATGGCAAGTTCAATTTCTATACCTAACTGAGTATGTTATTCCATCCTTGAGCCAAATCCAATGAGAGTAAAGTTCAAACAATGCTCATCTCCCTCCCTTCTTTCCTTCTACTCTAATATATCTTTGTGCCTCTTCATGTGATGTAATTTACCCTTTTCTGCTTCCTCCATTTTTCCTCTCCCATCACAGTTCCTTTTCACCACTTCATTAGGTTTTTTTATCATCACATCAAAGTCAACTTAAACCCACCCCCTCTGTCTATGGATACCCCTTCTAAATGTCATAATGAAGATAAAGTTCTCAAGAGTTATAAGAATTATCTTCCCATGTAGGAATGTAAACAGTTTACCCTTATTGAATAACATACTTTTTTCCCCTTTCCTGTTTACCCTTTTGTGTCGCTCTTGAGTCTTGTATTTGAAGATCAAATTTCCCATTGAGCTCTGGTCTTTTCATCAGGAAAGTCTGGAAGTCCCCTATTTCATTGAATGTCCATCTCATTCCCTGAAAGATTATGCACAATTTTGCTGGGTAGTTGATCCTTAGTTGTAATCCAAACTCCTTTGACTTACAGAATATCATATTCCAAGCCCTCCAATCTTTTAATGTAGAAGCTGCATGGTCCTGTGTAATCCTGACAGTGGTTCCACAATATTTGAATTGTTTATTTCTGGCTGCTTGCAGGATTTTCTCCTTGACCTGATAATCATGGAATTTGGCTACAATATTCCTTGGTGTTTTCAATTTGGAATCTCTTTCAGGAGGTGATTGGTGGATTCTTCCTATGACTATTTTACCCTCTGGTTCTAGGGCCTTAGAGAAGTTTTCTTTGATGCTGTCCAGGTTCTTTATTTCATTATGGCTTTTGGGTAGACCAATAATTCTTAAGTAATCTCTCCTGGTTCTATTTTCTAGGTCAGTGGTTTTTCTAATGAGAAATTTTACATTTTCTTCCATTTTTTTTTCATTCTTTTGATTTTGTTTGATTGATTCTTTGTGTCTCATAGAGTCATTAGCTTCCAATTGCCCAATTCTAATTTTTAATGGATTATTTTCTTCAGTTAGATTTTTTACCTCCTTTTCCATTTGGCCCATTTTACTTTTTAGGGAGTTGTTTTCTTCAGTGTACTTTTTTCCATTTTTATAAATGAATTGTTCAATTTTTCTTCTACCTCCCTTATTTGACTTTTAAAATCCTTCTTTGGCTCTTCCAAGAAGGCTTCTTTGGACTTGAGACCAGTTCATATCCCTCTCTGAGTTTTCAGATGTGGGTATATTGGCATTGTTACCCTCCCCTGAATTTGTGTTTTGATTTTCCCTGTCACCAAGGTACTTTTCTATGGTCATTGTTTTTCCATGTTGCTTCTTGCTCATATTGTTTGCCTTTTTTCTGACTTTTAAAGTTGATCTCTGCTTCTGGGGTACCAAGGGCACTGATCGTGGCCTCCTTGTGCTGGGGCTAGCAGCCTGTTTACTGGTTTGCTGAGATGGGGCTTACCACTGGCTTGCTGGGATGCTTTCATTCCTGTACTAGTCCCCTTCAGACACAGTAAGAGGGATCTTTTCTGTTAATCCCCCTAGTCTCATGAGCTAAAAGACTGCTGTGTCTAATCTTTCTGCAGACTCTACTATTTCAGGATTTTTCCTGGGGCAATATTCTCTGGGTTTTTCAAGGTCAATAAGGGAGGGTGAGAGCAACTTACTGCTTACTCCACCCTCTTGGCTGCTAGAAGTCAAAATACTTGAGTTTCAAACATTCAGTCTGTGGGCTAATAGCTCCAGGAGCAGGCATTGCCACTGCTACCACTGCTGTGGCTGCTACTCCTCCTTTCTCCTCACTGACACTTTTGTACCCTGCTTTCTGCTTCCATATTTCAACAACCTTCATTTTTTTAAAAGATTCACTCCATTTATCTCCATTGCTCTATCCAGATCCTTGTTTACATTGTTTGCTGTTTGTTTGTTTTTTTCCTTCCTTTCTCAAAGAGTTTAGTGCCTAGACTAGAGTCTTAGTCTTAACCCCAACCCCTGATCTCAGAATTAAGGACTTCATATTAATATCCCATCAAAGACCCTATCCTCCAAGTTCTTTGACTTCCTCAACTCCTATGACCTGCACTTTCACTCCACATTAGCCATGATAGGAATGAATATTCCCTTGATCTTATCATCACCCTTCACTATCCTACCTCCATAATCTAAAATTCTGAGTTCTTACTCTTGGAAAATAATCCCCAATCCATCCACCTATTTCTTTGTCTTATAACTCCTATTTTTTTTTAATATTCACTATTACCTAGTCAACACACATACGTGCGCATGCACACACACACACACACACACACACACACACACATACACACATACACACATATCTGCCTTGCTCTCCAAGTCCATCATCCCACCTCACTTTCCTCCCTTCACAATCTTGACCCTATAGTAAATCTGTAGCTTTAAATTCCTTTACCCTTTTTTTCTGTTGCAATTCAAATTCTGACAAACATCATTATGATTGACTACCCTCATCATAATCCTCCACACCTGCTCTCATGATGTTGAATTATGATACAGGAAACCACACAACTGTGCCTACTGAGTAGGTATGTTACAAATTTATATTATTTAATCTCAATTGATCTCACAATTTCAAAAATACTCTCCTTTGATCAAGTCACACCCTCAAGCTATTATTTTATATTTCTCCTACTTTTCATAGCCAAACTCCCAAGGGAAAAAGTCTGTCCTCAGTCATTGCCTATAATTCATGTAACACTCACTTCTCAAATTCTAGTCTAGCCTCCAACCTTACCCCTCAACAGAAACTGTTCTCTACAAGGTTAGCAATAATTTCTAAATTGCTAAATCCAATAGAAGGAAATTGAGGCTAAGCAAAGTAAAATAGTTTACCCAGGGAAACACTAGTAAGAGTTTAACTTAGGTTTTCCTAGCTCCAGGTTTTCAGTCTTGAATGGACAGAATATATTTGACTGGAAGTGCCATGGCAAAAAAGGGTACCTGCAGGGCTTTAGATACTAGCTGTGAGATTCTGAGAAAGTCACTTAACCCCGTTTGCCTCAGTTTCCTCATCTGCAAAATTAGCTAGAGAAGGAAATGGCAAACTACTGTGAGAAGTGAGAAGATTATTGTAAAGCATCAAATAAAATGACATATGCAAAGGACTCCCCAAAACATCCATAATTTCATAGATGTTGAGCTGGAAGAGATCTCAGGGTCATCTAATCCAATTCCTTCATTTTACAAATGAAGAAACTGAGGCCAAAAAAATGAAGTTTTTGCCCAAGGTTACACAGATGGTATGTGGAAAAGTCAGGTCTTCTGATTCTAAACTCTTTCCCTCTCTGCTAGACTATCTTCAAACACTAAATAAAAGTCAACAATCATTAGTATGAATATGTAACTAAACTATACACACACACACACATACATATATATGTATGTATATATATATACACATATATGTGTATGTATGTATATATATACATATATATGTATATGTGTGTGTGTGTGTGTGTGTGTGTGTGTGTGTGTGTATACAGTTTAAACATGTCATTCGGCTAAGGGCAAGGTGGCAGGGCAAAGGCCCTCTTGAGTATCTCTCAGTTCAAGAAGTAGAGGATTTTGTTGTTGTTATTTTGTAGTGGACAAGACGGACATACAAAACCAAGAAGAAATAAAATAATAAACTAAAAAAGAAAAAAAAGAAGAGTGGTGGTAGTGAGTAAGGAGGTGTTTGGTGACTTAAAAAAAGTCTTCACCCTCTATTCTACCCCCTTGTGTATGTAGGAATTAATATACTTTATGGTACAATAAATTCTCATTTGGAAAAACTATTCTTCTAGCATTGGTAAATGTTTACAGGATTTTGAATAAAAGAGGATGACTTCCTTATTGGTGCTAAAATCTTCCATAGCAAGAAGGAAAGAAAGAGGATTGGTAAAATTAGAGGCCAGAATATTTGGTAAAGTGAAATAATTCCTTTAAAGAAGATACTAGTCTTATCTAAATTTTGTTATTTCCCCTTTCTCCAGTATGATGCTCTGCATACAGTAGGTACATAATGTTTTTAATCCTTCAATTAGAGTGAATTATCTTTCCCAAGGACCAAGAATATTCTTACCATGTTTGCTGATGTTAATAGACTTTTCAGATTACATTTCCAGGGTCTTTAAAATTTTATCTACTGCCAAGTATACCATATATTTAAATGTACAGTCCAAAAGCAAATGTGAGTGAGTAGAGAGAAGAAAATTTCCCCTGGCATTGCATGATTAAAAAGAATTCTGAAATCATAGATACTTCAACTTGCAACCTGAACTTCTAACTTTTTCATTTTGCAGATAATGAAACTGAGGCCCAAAGCTGTTAAATTAACAATAAGAGTAATAGTAATGAACATTAAAATACTTTCTATATAAAACCCTGTGTTTAGGGGTGGAGATACAAATAGATTATAACTACAAATGACTTTCCAAAGGTCACACAACTAGCAAGTGAGAAAATCATTACTTCTGGAGTCCCATTGAAAGACTTAACACTGTCATACTATTTTGCAAACTCCTAATGGCTGGAAATGCCCTCCTCATTACTTTCCATTCATCAAACCCTCCTCAGACTAGCTCCAAGATGTCCTCTATATTTTCCCAACATAATCCAGTTTACACAGGTTTTTCCATTCTCAAAATTCCTATAATACTATGGTTTTGTCCATAATTCTCATTACTTGGTCATATCTTGCTTTGCATTATTATTTCATTGTTTCATGTGTCTATGTCACTTCAATTGGACTACAAACTTCTTTACGTCAGGGGTCTTTTCTATTTTTGTTTCCCCCATGAATGCCTGGCATAAGACTGAGCACTAACATGTGTTCATTGAAGTCTCACTGATGTCATTTCATCTAATGAATGATGGAGTAAATTTTTCAAAAGCATATTTATTAAGCATTTACAATGTAAAAAGAATGTATATGCAAATAGAAAAGCCAAATAGTCCCTGCTTCCTAGGGGAAGAAAAGTTTCCACTTTCAGATGGAAAGGCTTGGTGGCAAAGTAGTTTTTAATGCAACTTCTTTAAAAAAATGTTTCACATGTGGACCATTTTTACAACGTGGGAAAGGCTTTGGTGGCAAAAAAAACTTTCCCTCCCCCCATCCTTCAGCAGCTGTGGCTGCCAAAGGAGTCAGTTATTTAGTCATGACTCTAGGGAAGTCTTGCTCTCTGGACCTTCTATGAAATGTGAGGTTTGTCCTTCATAATCTGGCTCCAGTATTTCAAATCATTATACATTACTCTCTTTGGAACACTCTTTGATCCAGCCAAATTGGCTTTCTTGCCAGTTCCTCACGTGTGATATTTCACCTTTCTTTTACATCCCTTTGTACAGGCTATTCCTCATTCCTGGAATGTACTCACACTTTGCCACCATCTCTTAGAATCCTTAGCATTTTAAAGAAGTTGAGCTCAAGATAAACCTCTTAAATGAGACCTTTCCTGATCTGTCTGTTAGTACCTCCACAGCCCTAATCAAATTAACCTAACTTTATTTTCCATATGTTTTAGATGTGTGCATGTTATTTCCCAGTACAGTATATAAGAGGGATGGTTTAATTGTTGTCTTTGTATCTTCAGCAGCTAGTACAGTGCCTTAATTGATTATATCTAGGTCACTCTCTACCTCTAACTTTCTATAGTTATCAGATTCTGCTATATGTTCTGTGTATATATGTGTGTATTGTGTGTGTGTGTGTCTGTCTGTCTGTCTCTGCTTCTTTCTCTTTCTCTGTCTCTTTCTCTCAGTCTCTATGTCTCTGTGTCTCTGTTCTCTCTCTCTCTCTCTCTCTCTCTCTCTCTTTCTCTCTCTCTCTCTCTCTCTCTCTCTCTCTCTCTCTG
>NW_020950326.1:17705724-17721268 GCF_900497805.2 Vombatus ursinus | reverse complement strand
TCTCTCTCTCTCTCTCTCTCTCTCTCTCTCTCTTTCTCCTTTCCCTCCCTCCCTCCCTCCCTCCTTCCCTTCCCAAACACATATTTTTGTCCTGACCTATAATTTCATTTGGTACATGTGATTACTTGTGAGGAAACTGGAGATCAGTAATTATTCTGCAATTTGTATTGAAAAAGTAATCTAGGGCACACTACACATCTAGTACAGATCAAAGTAAAACTTGAACCACAGTCTTCCTGACTCTCAGGAACACTTTCTATTCTCTATGTATTCTATTCTCTATGCCACATTACCTTTCCATGTTCTGGGTACATAATATGTACTTAGTAAGTACTTATTGAAATTGAATGGGGGAGATAGGAATAACAATGAGCTTGATAAAATCCTAAACAATGCAATCTCCTCCATGTCCTGGAGAAGTCTCAGTCAGGAGGAGGTCCATAGCAAATATTAAAGTTCCATAATATTATAATCACTTACCACAGTTTTATTGAACAATTGATGTCTATACCCAGCCCTTCCATAGGTAACTGTTGTTTTGAGACTGAGTCTCTAGGACAGGGGTGGGGAATCTGCAGTCTTGAGGCTATATGAGGCCCTCTAGGTCCTCAAGTGTGATCCTAGACTAAATCCAAACTTCACAGAACAAATCCCCTTTAAATAAAGATTTGTTCTGTAAAACTTGGACTCAGTGAAAAGGCCACACCCAAGGACCTAGAAGACCATATGTGGCCTTGAGACCACAGGTTCCCCATCCCTGCTCTAGGATTATAAGGAAATATATGCTTTGGTCCTTGTCCTGGAGAAGCTCAGAGTCTAGTTAGGGAAAGAAAATAGGCAGACATAAGAAGTCATGTGCCGTAACTAGAAATGATTCCCATACTCTTCCTGCCCTCCCATGTTAACCTTCCTATATCTCCGTTAAGGATCATATCCAAGAAGCCTTCCCTGTTTAATTTTGCCTATCTACCCTGCATAGTATTCTTAAACATTTAGACCAGAACCTCTTAACTATTTTTGTTGCTTGGACCCATTTGGCAGTCTGGGAAAACCTTTGACCTCATTGTTAGATAAGGTTTTTAAATACATAAATTTAAATATGTAAGATTAGAAAAGGTTCTAATTATATGGAAAGACAAAAAACTGAAGCATGGTCCTCAGGTTAAGAACCCCTGACTTAGAGGGACCAGGTTTATATTGGCATCCTGATGGACTTTGGTTTTCTACAGAGATATGACTAGCAATTCTGATATTCAGGGCAAATAGCACAAAGGAATATAAGTTAAAATTAATTGTTTTGTACAGGAAGAGTGAAAAGACTTTGAAATTCAGGACAATGACTCACGGTATGGAGAGATTACCTGGGATCCAGAGTGCTGGAATTCCTGAGGATAGATACTGTGGGATTCCTTAAAGCCATTGTTGATGAGGCTTTGATGCATAAAAGTAGTTTTCCTATTTAACTAATTCCAGATACCTCAGTGACAAACTCAGGTGTTGTTTTTTGTTTGCTTGTCTGTTTGTTTTTGTTTTTATTTGTTTTTACCTACTGAGGAAGAAGAAATATTAACAACATTCTCTGAATTTCAACAAATATCAAAGTACCAAAGCAAACACCAATGCATTGTCTCTGTCCTTTGTCCTTCTGGAAGACCTGAAGACAGTGCTGATATGAGGCAACAGTGAGAGTTGTAGGTTTCTTTTCTGCATATTCCTTCTAGTTCACCTCTATCCCTAAGATGCCTCCTTCTGGAGGTTTGTCTCCTCCAGTCTAATGCTATCCCCTCTGGCTTCCTAGTCACACAAGATTTAACCCTATGTGCTCCCATCTTCCTTTACTATATGAAACCCATCCTGTCAACATTAGCCACATTCAGCAGTACACAAGAGGACAGATGATGTATTTCTATATGACCTAAATCTTTGTGCGTATGCAATGAAAGTGTAGATATCAAAAATAATGAAACTTTCTTGTCCTCAGTCTCATTCACTCAAACCAGGCTTTCTTTCCCTTCCAATGTGACAGCTAATCTTTTTGTATTATAAGTATTTTGAGGGCAAAACTTATACCTTAATCACCTTTATATTCCCTATATAGAAATTAAATAAATCTTAGTGAATTTTATTGAACATATGCCTGTTGAAGTAAAATTTCCTTTACTGTGCTTATGAAAATGCATAGAAAATATAGGGAGAGCTCCATAGTCTTCCCTCCCATTCCAGATGATATATTAAGAGGGAGCTTCTAAAGAAAATTTGCCTGAGATCTTGTTGCCTAATCTCAAGGATTGATTTTAATGGTGAGAATTTCAAGGAGGAGGGGAAAGTAATCTGATGGGAGAAAACATTTTAGGATGGGGCTACTCTGTACCACTCCCTTCCAAGTATATTGTGTAAATAGAATTGAACTTTTCCCAGATACCCTGAGGGATCCAACATGGGATTGGCTTCTGAGGCTGACACTAAAGATGTTTTTTTTTTTCCTGCTCATTGCCCATACTATGGGGAAGTGATTCTTTCAAAAAGAAGTAGACCCATAGTCCACATCCTAAATGGTCTGACTGGTGAGCCAAGACAAAAATTACAGTCTACCTCCCAAAATGTGCCTTTCTGGTTCAGCTGTATATTAAACTAATCATTTATCGTGACAAGGGTAGCTATAGAACTTGTTTCCCGGTCCCCCTTTTGCTTTCATCTCAGCTCAAACCAGGAACAAAGCCCATTTAAAATCAGCCCAAGTGAAAATGGATCTCTCATCTATGAAAATAATAGTGTTGAGCCCTGGGGCCAGCTTGAGGCAGAATGGTACAGCCTGTGAACTTTGTATTTTGTGTCCCCCAAATTTTGCCTTTCAGGATCCTCAATTCTCCTGACAAAGCACTTTTAGGGCTGCCCACTTGATAGTACCTACTTTTGCTCCCTCAGGAGAAGGATAATTTTGTTTAATAGTCTTCTTGCCATTAAATATAAAAGTGTGGTATGAAATAGGGAGCTATCAGTTCACTAAAAGTATTTCTCATCATGGAGAATGTATGGCAGAATGTCTTAGTAGAAAAGAGATTCTCTATAGATTTGAATTCATCCAAATGTTTCTACTGTGCTTGATATTGTGTTAATTGTATGAAATTGTATGAAAATTTTATGAAAATTGTATGCCCCCATTAGGGGCAGTTAGGAGAATGAATGAGTGAATGAATGAACAAATGAATGAATGAAAAAGCATTGATTAGGTGCTTACTCTGTGCCAGACACTGTGCTAAGCACTAGGGATATAAATAGAAGACAATGCCTACTTTCAAGGAGTTTACATTTTAATTGGGAATGGCAATACATATTAGAGAGTTCACATGGAGAAAGTAAAATGCTGCTAAGTATTTAATAATTAGCACTCCATAAAATAAAAATGTACCTATGATATATTTTAGGTTTAATCTTCATTATTATTATTTTATCCATCACTTTAAAAAGAAGTTTAGGCAATCAAAAAATAATAAAGCAAGCCATAATGTATAGTATTTGCCAATTTCTGAGTTATAAATGCTTACAATGAAAATTTAACAATTTTTTGTCTCCAGACTTGGTTTGAGCTGGCTTCAGCACACCCTTGACTATCAGGTAGATTACTGGAGGTCCTAGTGATACAGTTATAGGACCAATGGAAAGGATCTGGAATCATTAGGATGCATTCGAGTATCTGCCAAGCAGGAGCAGACCATCACTGTGGGAAAGGGAAGAATGAGTCTAAGGGTCAGAGTGGAGAGTGAATTCTGAGTTCACTTTGGCAAAGAAAGGAATGAGAGTTCTAGAGAGGAAAAGGAAAAGGGACATTGACAGGAAAGTTGGGATGGGCTGGGAAGAGGGGAAATAGACATTCAGTGTGTTCCAGGTCCAGATAGAGACCCTCTTGGTGCTTGTAGGTGAAGTCTGGGATGATCTTCTAGTAGAAGAGGAAGAAATGGGGCCCCTGATGGTTGACAAGTTAAGTTGGTCTAAAGCCTGTGAACTGTAGCACTCTCTGTTCCCCTTTCTATCACCATCATTGCAGAAGTGGAAAGAAGCTATACAAGACTGAGGATCATTTTGTGTTTTCCTTTATTTCAAGGGTTTCCATGGCAAAAGACTAAAGAGATTGTCCTACCACATGGTATCTCCTATGCACAAAACATGCAAAATTCCTGGAAAGATATGATAACCAGAATATTTTAATGACCTTCTGGTTATTAGTAACAATGATACATGTAAGATGGAGCCATATGCTCACCAAAGGTGTTTGTTTGCCTCTGACACAAAAGATGTCCAGTGCAGGGTCCATATGGACAGCCTGTTATGGATGAGCCTCTCCATAGTTAGTCTGGCTCTCAGAAAACAGATTGTTGCCATCATAATACATGAAGTTTTTCCACCATAGTGGTATCAAAGTTTTTTGAGGATAAGAATTATTTTATTCTTTATTTTTATCCCCAGTACCTGGGACATTGCCTGGCACATAGTGGGCACTTAATAAAAGCTTTTTGATTCCTCAATCTACAAGAGTTTATATTTTGCTGGCATGGGGTTTAAGAGCCTAGGATCACCTCCATGCAATGATGAGGCAATGAAAAAGAACTTTATGAGTCTGGTACAGTGTTCATACAATAAAGGCTTTGGACTCTGTGATTTCCAAGGTGTCTTCTAATTCTTAACTCTATGACCTCATGAGATGCCCATTGTGACATCTATGCTATTTATAGATGTCAAAGACTTGTGATTCCATTGGTGTGGCAACTCTCCCACAAATTCAGAATCCAACCTCTCTATAGCTCATATTATTAGAGAGTCGCTTGAGGATAAGAGTGGTAAAATAACTAATTCATGATTATATTGCTAGAACATGTGACGGGCAAGATTTCCACTCAGATATTAGTGGCTCTAAGTCCAGAAACCTATCCATTCATTACGCCACACAACCTCTTTGAACTCCATCTAGTTTGATACATGATAGCTACCTAAGCTAGTTGCACAACCCAGCTTCATTCAATTTAATACAATTGACTGGAATCTCTCCTTAGTTCCTATCACCTTACCACAGAACCTGTTTAGATTCTATCCTCATCAGCACAAATCTTTTAAAATAAAGCCATTCTGAGTGAGAAACAGGTAAAACAGAATGGTATACTTATACAATCTTAGATTTGAAAGGATCTTAGGAGTCTTTTTGTCTAAACAATACCCCAGACAATTCATATTCTTCACATTATCTCCAGCGAGAAGCTCCTCTTCTAGTGATAAGGAAGTTACTAGTCAGCTAATTCCACTTAAAGAACAACCTTAATTATGATTTTTTTGTTTCCTTTTGTCAAAATGCTCTGTGCTTCTCAGTGACTTCAACCATTCTGGTTTAGTCCTCCCCAAGAAACCAAACAAAATGTTTATAATCCTTTTTTCACATGATAGCTAATTCAAATACTTGAAAAACATAATCATGTCACAACATTATAAGATTTAGAGATGAAAGTGACCTAAAAGTTAGCTAGTCTAACTCCCTCATTTAAAAAATTGGAAAAAATGAGGCCCGAAGAGCAAAATTAACTGCTTTGCCTGAGGTCTCACAAGTATTATGTAACAGAGCCTGGATTCCAACATGGGTTTTCTGATTTCACATTTATAGCTCTTTCCTTTAACTATGTCCCCTCTAAATCTCTCGAGTTCAATCATTCCACATATTTTCTAGGTCCCTCATCATCCTAAGCATATTTCTTTGGGCATGATTCTGTTTAATAATATCTTCCCTAAATATGTTTCTCAGAAGTAAAACCAAGACACTAGGTAGAGTTTCATCAGTGAAGAGTATGATAGGAACACTAACTCTCTTGTTCTGAATATTTTATAATTTCAATAAAAGGTAGAATGGTATAGCATTTAGAATGTTGTACTTGATTGAAGGCAAGAAGAGATAAGTGGTAATCCCACTTCTAGCACTCATTAATCATGTGACTGGGGAAAATCATTTAACTTCTGTTAGGTCCAGTTACCTACATAATAATAGTAATAACACCATTAGTATTTGTCATAAGGTTGTTATGGGAAAAAATGAGATGACATATATAAAGTGCTTTGCAAACTATAAAGCTTAAAATAAATGTCAGTTATCATCATCATCATAACTTCAGTCTAAGGTCTCATTAAATTTTTTAGCTAATATTTCACACCATCGGCCATATTAAGATTGAAGTGCACAAAAATCCCCAGAGCTATTACATATGAACTCTTGCATGCGCTTCCTTTTTTCCAAGTTCAAGTTCAATCTCCTCTCTCTTTAAAACCTAACACCGGGGCTGAGCCAGGTGTCAGAGTGAAAGCAGTGACTTGCTTGAGCTTTCCCCCAAGCCCCTCCAAATACCTGTAAAAAAAATGGCTCTAAACAAATTCTAAAGCAGCAGAACACACAAAAAGACAGAGTGAAACAAATTTCCAGCCAAAGACAGCCTGGATGGTTGATCAGAAAGGTATATCACGCCAGGTGGGGAGAGGAGTGCAGTTTGGCACAGGCCGCAGCAACCCTGGAGCAGGCCTCAGAGGACTGAATCGCGGGCAGCTGTGGTGGTTTCCAGACTTTTCAACCCACAAACACTAAAGGCAACTTAGAAGGTCAGTGGGAAAAGTCTGTGACTATGTGAGAGAGAAGCTAGGTCTCAGCCTCAAGTTCTGAGTGCAGCCCGGGGCATTGGCTGTCTTCTGAGCTTCTGGCCTACAGACTGAGGGGGAATCCCATGGCTGATAAGAGGGGGATTGCAGGGATCTCTTTGCCAGTGCTGAGGCAGGAATCTCTTGCTTTGCCTGTGCTTGGATCTGGGTCACAGTTCTGAGGGGTGATCCTGGGGTGAGGAGGAGTGCTGGCATGGTGGAGCTTGCCATGGCTGTGGAGAGGAAACACCTCGCCCCTTATCATACCACCTTGGAAGAAGTGAAAACTTACAGGTCCCTAGAAATATCTCTGAAAACAGCTGTACAAACCCCCAAAGCTTGGGACAGTACATTCTCCACATTGGAAGCAGACTCTTACCTTAACAAAGAGTTTAAAACTCAAGTAATTGGCCTGGGATCATGAGTAAGCAGCGCAAAAAGAGTCAGACTATATTATCTTACTTTGGTGACAAAGAAGATCAAACATACAACCAGAAGAAGACAACACAGTCAAAGCTCCTACATCCAAAGCCTCCAAGAAAAATATGAATCAGTCCCAGGCCTTGGAAGAGCTCAAAAGGGATTTTGAGAAGCAAGTAAGAGAAGTAGAGGAAAAACTGGGAAGAGAAATGAGAGTGATGCAAGAAAATCATGAAAAACAAGTCAACACCTTGCTAAAGGAGACCCAAAAATATACTGAAGAAAATAACACCTCAAAAAAATAGCTTAACCCAGCTGGCAAAAGAGGTCCAAAAAGCCAATGAGGAGAAGAATGCCCTAAACAGCAAAATTGGACAAATGGAAAAGGAAGGCCAAAAGATTACTGGAGGAAATACTTCCTTAAAAATTAGAATAGAACAATTGGAAGCTAGTGACTTTATGAATAATGAAGACACTGTAAAAGAAATCCAAAAGAATGAGAAATTAGAAAACAACATGAAATATCTCATTGGAAAAACAACTGACCTGGAAAACAGATCCAGAAGAGAGAATTTAAAAATTATTGGACTATCTGAAAGCCAGGATCAAAAAAAGAGCCTAAACATCATCTTTTAAGAAATTATCAAGGAAAACTGCCCTGATATTTTCAAACCAGAGGGCAAAATAGAAATTGAAAGAATCCACCAATCTCCTCCTGAAAGAGATCCCCAAAGGAAAACTCCTAGGAATATTGTAGCCAAATCCCAGAGTTCCCAGGTCAAGGAGAAAATATTGCAAGCAGCCAGGAAGAAACAATGTATTGTGGAAACACAAACAGGATAACACAAGATTTAGCAGCTTCTACATTAAGGGACCACAGGGCATGGAATATAATATTCTGAAGGGCAAAGGAGATAGGATTACAACCAAGAATCACCTACCCAGCAAAACTGAGTATAATCCTTCAGGGGAAAAATTGTCATTCAGTGAAATAGAGGACTTTCCAGCATTCTTGATGAAAAGACCAGAACTGAATAGAAAATTTGACTTTTAAATACAAGACTCAAGTGGAACAAGAAGAGGTAAACAGGAAAGAGAAATCGTAAGAGAGTTATTAAGGTTGAACTGTTTACATTCCTGCATGGAAAGAAGATATATGTAACTCATGAGACCTTTGTCAGTATTAGGGTAGTTGGAGGGAAAAAATTATATGTATTTAAATATATATATATACATATATATATATACACACACACACACACACACACACACACATATATATAGATAGATAAATAGATAGCTAGATAGAGGGCACAGGGTGAGTTGAAGATGAAGGGGTCATATCTGGAGAATAAAATTAAGGGCTGAGAGAGGATTATACTAGGAAAAGGAGAAAGGGAAAGGTAGAATGGGGTAAATTATCTCACAAAAAGAACAGAAAAGAAAAGGCTCTTAGAGTGGAGGGGAAATGGGGGAAGGTGAGAGGGAATGAGTGAATCTTATTCTCATAGGATTTGACTTAAGGAGGGAATAACATACACACTCAATTGGGTATGGAAATCTGTCTTACCCTACAGGAAAATAGAGGGGGAGGGGACAAGAGAGTAGGGGGATGAAAGAGGAGGGCAGATTGGCAAAGGGGGTAATCAGAAGCAAATACTTCTGAGGAGGGACAGGGTCAAAAGAAAGAATAAAATAAATGGGGGGCAGGATAGGATTAAGGGAAATAAATTTAGTTTTTCACAGCATGTCTACTATGGAAGTGTTTTGCGTAACTGCACATGTATAACCTATATTGAATTGCTTGCCTTTTCAATTAAGGTGGGTGGGGAGGGAGGGAGGTAGAAAATTTGGAACCCAAAGTTTTAAAAACACATGTTTAAAAAAATGTTTTCACATGCAGCTGGGAAATAAGAAATACAGGAAATGGGGTACAGAAATCTATGCTGCCCTACAGGAAAATAAAAGGGTAAGGGGATAAGGGAAGGGGGGGAGAGATAGAAGGGAATGCAGGGGTATTCAGAATGCATGCCATCTTGGGGTGGGGGGAGGGGCGAGTTGGGGTGAAAATTTGGTCAAAATCTTGTGGAAGTAAATGTTGAAAACTAAAAATAAATAAATTTATCAAAAATGTAAAAAAATAAAAATCAAAAATAAAATCTAACACCTAAGTTAGTTGTTGCCTGTTGTATCCCATGCCCAGAAATCCATTCCCCTAAATTCACTCAGCCTACCATCAAGTTTCACTCCCTTTCTCCTTCATTTCATTCTTACTAAATTATCCAGGAAAGGATTTGCCCATGGCCCTCTTTTTTCCCTTTTTAGTTTTCTCTCTAGGATTTTATTCACGTGGTTTCAGTCTTTCTCTCTCATTCACCAGAGATATTTGTTTCTTGGTTCCCTTCTACTATACAACTACCCTACTGCCATCTCTTCGCCTATTATTGTTTCCTGTATGTTCTACTTCTGTACTCCCTGAAAATGTATGTTTTACAATATCTACATTTCTATAGGTTAATCACATGATAAATTTTATTTACAACAAAGGAGAACATAGTTACATCATCATTAGGGGGCAGTTATTAACAACAATGACAATGGATAGTGATATCAGAACTAAACCAGAGGTGGGGCATCTGAGGCCTCAGTCACCTATAGCAGCATCACTGATGTGGTTTTCTTTTTATCTGTGTCACTGTTAAATATGCAAATGATACACAATTTATATTATCTTCCATATTTTTGCTTTTTCCACATTGATTTTTTTTATTCTCCTCTCAAAATACTTTCTTTTCCTTATATTCATTTATGTAATTTCTCCTACTTGAGATGGTCTCTTTCTTTCCACCTAGCCATATTCTACCCATCCTTCAAGACCCACATCAAGACCCACCAATTCTTCTACACTTTGCCCATTAAAAGGGATGTCTTCCTTTTCTGAACTTCTAAAGCCCTTATAACTCTGTACAATACATTTGATAACTAATCATATACACCAGCAATGGGGGTGTAAAGGGGACCAGGAAAGCTATCCTGTAGAAGGTGGGATTTGAGCTGAAACTTGAAGGAAGCCAGAGAAAGTGAAAAGGGAGAGGTGAGAGAACAAAGCATTCCAGGCAGACGTGGGGGACTTGTACAAAGTAGGTACCTAATAAATTCTTGTGAATGAATAAGTATGTCTCAGCACGTGTTCTTAGGAAGCTCTTTTTTAGAGTAAATCTGTTGGTGGGGAGAGCTTCAGCCTCTTGAAGACCCAACTATCTTAGCTAAAGTTGGTACCATTGCAATGACATCTAACACAGAGTATTTGGTAGGGTAAATGTGCTAAAAAGGATTAAGTTGTTGCTTAATTGTATTTATTAGTGAGCAATTAAAATTAATATTATTGAGAGTAGATTCCCTTTTGTCATTGAATGTATGTGGGAAAAGCAAGAAATAGGAGAAAAAATACAAAGCTCTTTGGCTGTCTGGGATGTCCCAAGAGATCAAAGTGAGCTTGGGGAAAACACCCACATCTGGGGATCAATACTCAGTGATCTTGATGAAAGGGCTCTCTTTGGGTAGCTTTTCTTCTGACTCTGGGGATTACTTTGTCTGTTTAATGACCAAGGTATGGATTCTGATACAGGGCACAATGATAGGACAATAATAATTTCATTTCAGGTTATTTTTATTGACATTATTAGTATTTATGTATTATATTTATAAAATATGTCACACATTTCATTTGTTATTTAAATTAATATATTTTAATAATAATTTGGGGCAGCTAGATGGCTTGGTAGATAGACCACTGGCCCTGGAGTCAGGAGGACCTGAATTCAAATCTAATTTCAGACACTTAGTAGCTGTGTGACCCTGGACAAGTCACTCATCTCTGTTTGCCTCAGTTTCATCACCTGTAAAATGAGCTGGAGAAGGAAGTGGCAAACCATTCTAGTATTTTTCTAAGAAATCTCAAATGGAGTCATGAAGTGTTGGGTCCAACTAATTAACCAAAATAATAATAATAATAATAATAATAATAATAATAATAATAATAATTTCAACTGGCACTTTCTCTTTTTATGTTCTTTCAGAGGCCCATCCAATTGGGAAACAGGGTTCTATCCTTCTTCAGTTATAGAATATGTGGCCCAATTGGGCCTTTAGGGAATGTACATGATATATTTCAGCATGTCTGAGACAAAAGCCAGGTCCCAAGTAAGGTTACCTTTCTCCTCTTTTTTAACTAAGCTTCCATTTTCTTTCTTTTTTTTGCACATGAAACTGCAAATCTATTATGTACAACTTGCTATTCCTTTTAAATATATAATAAAGTTATCATGTAAATTTCTTTTTTTTTTCCTTTTTTTGTCCTTCCCTTTCCCAGCCCCGTCTTAGATATGGCTACCGTTACATACATACACACACACACACACACAAACACACACACACACACTGTATGTGTGTATGTATGTATGTGTACATACGTAAAATCATTCTATAACTTCTATTTATCAGTTATTTCTCTAGATGCAGATAGTATCTTCCTTCATAGGTCTATTGCAGCTCAATTTAGTTCAGTTCAGTATGATTTGATTCAATATTCATTAAGCCACTACCATGTGCAGCAAAGCATTGTGTAAGGCATTAGGTTGGATGCAACATTTAGATAAAACACAATCCAGGCCCACATGAAGCTTATAGTTTAATAAGGAAAAGGGCATATAAATAGATAAAATGTACAATGCCAGCATTGACAGCATTAGAGATAGTCAGAACAAGTGTTCTGCGTGTCCATACTGGGTAGATCAGGGAAAGTTTTGCTATCATGATGACAGGATGTTAGAATTAAGTGAAAGGATATGAACAATATTACTCAATTTACAATGGAGAAATGCTTCAATATTTCAACATATAGGCCACCCTAACCAAGAAGTATTTCACTTACAAATTACATATCTATGAGAAACAAGTGTGCAATAAGTGAAGTCTGGAGCTCCAACTCATGTTCCTAGTGATGGTAACTGTTCTTTGTTTCAAAACAACTGGGGAAAATGATTGGCCTAAAAAGCACTTATCTAAATATGGAGATACTTTGTCTCATTTAAGGGCACAAAATTGAAAGAGGCGTCCTCTCTGTGTGTATATGTAATGTCCTCTCTATGTGTATGTGTAATAGGGGCACAGGTAAGTGCCAGGATGGAGCCTTTTAAAATGTGTAAAGCAGAAATATCAAACTCAAATAGAAACAAGGTCACCAATTCATATATAAGGAAGCCTGCAGCAACATGTTGACTTGGTTTTAAAATGTAATGTCATCTATGTTTTAATGTACCTTTATTTATTTTGTTAAATATTACCCAAATGCATTTTAATCTTGTTCTGGAAGCACTCAGAAGTTTTGTGGGCTGCATTCTGTGGATGGGCCTCTTGTTTGACACCACTAGTGTAAAGTCCCCATAATGACTGAGGCAAGGGATCTGCTGTTTGTTGGGAGAAGTTCCAGAAGTGAATCCCAAGTAATTTTTGCCAGATGGGAGGATTACATCAAGAGGTGTGGATTTTGGAAGGTAAAAAAGAGATGGAGAACCACATGGAAAGGAGATTGAAGGATTGCTACAGGGAGCTCACTGAGTGAGTAGAGAAAGAAACTAAGTTGAAAACTATGGGCTACAATTGGACTAAGGAAGCAGAAAGGGGGTCTCAGAGAGTAGTTGTTGTTGGTCAGTCATTTCAGTTATGTCCAACTCTTTGTGATCATATTTGGGATTTTCTTGGCATAGATACTGGAGTGGTTTGTCGTTTCCTTCTCCAGCTCATTTTATGGATGAGGAAACTGAGGCAAATAGGGTTAAGTAACTTGCCTAGGGTCACACAACTAGTGTGTCTGAGGCCAAGTTTGAACTCAGGAAAATGTCTTCCTAATTCGAAGTCCAATTCTCTATTCACTGCACTAAGTATTCCCCTTCTCTCAAACATGGCCTCTTCAAATCAGCTTGTTCCTTCTGCTCCCCACAGAAGCTCTATTGTTTATGTCTCTCTTTTTTTCATGTGCCTTGCCCTCTCAATTTAACACTAGGTTCTGGAAAACTCAGAATTCTGGACTAGAGGTCCTTGCTGCTTTCCGTGGATTTAGAGTAGATTTTGGAAATCATGACATGAGCCTTCACTAATGCAATACTGTCTTTTGTAGATCACATGTACCATAAATACAATAGCAAAAACACAAAAAAAGACATAAACACAAGAAGGACTCAAGTAGAAGAATCATTTTCTGCCACTCATACACAAATGGGTCAAAATCTCTTATAGGTTTGATACAGGTTATATAATACCCCTCCCTAATCTCCACCAATCCTTTCATTATAGGGGGAGACAGTCATATTCACTTCCAAGTTATAATAAAGATTTATGGTTCAGTTTCATCTGCCTGGTGGAATCCCAAGGAGGTTTGTTGACTCATCCCTGAGACTCACCAAACTTCTCTGCTTAGCTCTAAGGGTCATCAGTATTTCACTGGCACTCCTAGATTAAGTACATCTCCATACATTTCCTGTTCTAATTCACTACTCCAACTGCAGCTTGTAGCTTAGTTCTCTCTGTGGTTTTTCCTGCCATTCCTCTCTCATCTTTTTCCATGTGGCTCTGCCTTTCTTTTCTTCATTTTTCTTTTTGTATTAATTTATTTTAAACTTGAACACTAAAACTTAAATATGCAATAAGAAAAGAAAAAAAGCATTTCTACATGCATAGAAGAATGTAAGAGAGGATTCAAAATATACAGCAATAAATTTCCATTTCAAGAAAGCCTATATAATAAATACTATGCATTGTGCTCAGAGCTGTTCATCTTTTCTCTGCTTCATTGTAAGTTTTCTTTTGTTCTCAGCTGTGTACTTTTTACATTGTTCTTTTTCCCCCTCCCTGCCCCCTTCCCCAAGAAGACCACAATTAAGCACACACACACACACACTCACACACACACACATATATACATATACGCTTAATTAATATGTATACTTATATGCTTAATTAATGCATATATATATACAATATGTGCACACATACATATAATGCATGTATACATGTGCATATACATACACATATATACATGTATGCACACATGTGTATGTATGTATATAACACATATACATGCATACATATATACATATACAAAGATACAAACATATACATACATGCATTCATACACATATACACATATACACACATATATATACTTATATATAGATAATCATATTAACATATAGATATGTACATTCATATGCATTTATGTAAGACTTATTTGTTCTCTGTTTCTCTGAGGGTGGATAATCTCTTCCTTCATAAGTCCAAGTCTTTCCATACTTTTCCAAGCCCAATAACTCATCATTTCCTATACCACAGCAACCTTATACTGTCTAGTTATTTTAAGTAGTGTAAAACAATATTGATTAATATGGTTGACATATAGTGTAGTTCTCCTACTTTTCTCTTTTGATTAAATCTGTTTTAGTTTTAACTTTGTCTGACATCAGGATTACTACTTCTGCTTTTTTTTTTCTAATAAATTCTACTCCTGAACTTTATTTTGTTTGCATGTATATTTTGTATCCCTCTTGACTACTCTTCACTTCTACCCACTACCTTGCCCTCCTATTACTTAACCTACCCCCTCAGACCCCATCCTTATCCTCCCCTTCCTGTTAATCTAAACACACTTCTATATCCTCCCATCCTAGTCCCTCACCCTCTTATTTCTTTATACATTTAGAAGAATTTTGTTCCTTCTAAATGTATATATTGTTTTCTCTTTAATCCTCATCTCATGTGAGTAGGATTCCCTCTAAAAATCCCTCCCTTATCTTCTCCCCCCTTCTTATCCCTTTAACTTTTTTATTTCTTTCTGGATTTAGAAGACTTTTATACATAAATACATGCATGCATCTGTGTATATATGTATATATGTATTTAGATATGTACACTTGTGTGTATTGTTCCCTCTTTAACTCATTCCTTATGAGAGTAGGGTTGCAGAATGACCAGCCCTCCTCCTCCATCTAATTCCTCTCTGTCAGTTCTTCCTCTCACACCTCATTTGAATAAGATAATTACTCTTTTTACCTTTTCCTAAATGGTTACTTTTTGGAATGACACCATACTCAGGTCTATCCCAATCTTTTTTTTGAACTGCCCAATTACTAACGACAGTCTTAGATATATAATTTAATTTCCTTCTATAAAAAGTGAACAGTTTGTCCTTATTGAGCCTCTTATAATTAGTCTCTGATGTTTACCTTATATTTCTCTTGGATCTTTTACATTAAATTTTCTATTAAGTTCAGGTTTTTTTTCAACAAAAGTACTGGAAGTCTGACAATTCATTGAATATCCTTTTTTTTCATTCAGGATTATGCTTAACTTTTCTGGGTATGACATTTTTGGCTGCAACCTCAGTTCTTTTGCTTTTAAATAGATA
>NW_020950326.1:17648224-17700724 GCF_900497805.2 Vombatus ursinus | reverse complement strand
CCTGAGTCATATTTAACTATTCATGCAATTCACATTTGCCTCTAAATTACAAAATTAACTTTCTTGATTATCGGATGTAAATGGAAGGAGGAACACAATTTCTGTAATAGTCATAGACTTGACACAGAGATTCTTCACTATTATTTGAGAGACTGAACAGTTTTAACTCCAGCATTTTGAATTCAACAGTACATCTTTACTCCCATATCAACTTCGGCTGTGACTCAGAACCAGCCAAAGGCAAAAATTTGAACATGACTCATCTTATATTTGACTTTTTTCTCCTTTTTTTTGTCCCCCAAATCCAAGGTTCCAACTACTACCACATACTCATCCTAATTCTGTTGCAGGCTACTCCTTGTATGGGGGTGGGGGGAAGGGATCTAACAAACCCATTAAAAATGAGGAGTTAGATCCATTGTAATCTTTGCCAATTTACAGGGTATAAAGTGGAATTCCAGAGTTTTAATTGACCTTTCTCTTATTATTAGTGATATAGAATAATCTTTCATATTGTTGCTGATGGTTATAATTCTTTAAAAAAAACTATTCATATACAGAGTTAACTCTCATTTGATTCACAATGTAATCTTGTATTATCTTAACATATGTAGAAGAGACTTCTTGTTAGAGAAAAGCCCTTAAAATGTGTTCTGTTTTATTGAGTATTTGAGGTTGTTGCCTTTTAGGGAGAAGGGCAATCAATGAACAATAAACACAATAAGATCCTGTGCTCTCTAAATCTTGCAGTAAATCAAGTAACTATAAAGATGTGATGTGATAAATAAAACTATTTGCAAAAAAATCTTCATATCCATTAATCATTTATCTTTTGAGGAATGGTTGTTTGTTTTATGTGTTTGTGTTAATTTCTCCTATATCTTTCATATCAGAATTATGTAATTCAAGGTTTCATTCCTTCCCCCACCCCACAATTGAGTTTCCCTTCTTATCCTAGCTGAATTCGTGGGTTTTGTTCATGAAAAACCTTTTTAAATAATTTGTCCAGAACAGTGATTTCATTAGTTTGGAGGAACTCACTCTATCAATGCCAATTGTTGGCTGTTCTATTATTTATGTTCTTAGGGAATTGCTTCGGGTGCTCAGAGGTTAAGTGATTTGCTCAGTATCAGCCAGTATTGTCAGAGAAGCTTCTTGAACCCAGGTCATCTTTACACACTAAACCATACTGCCTTTTCAAATACTATGTGGTCAATTTTATGTGTTTTATTTTATTTTCCCCTGTTTTGGATAAATAATTTTCACCTAGTCACAAATACAAAATGTATCACTGCAGAAAAAGGAACCTCTCTCTCTCTCTCTCTATATATATATATAATATACTATATATACCATATATGTACTATGTATACCAAAATATTCACAACACCATTTTGTTGGAAGTAAAAAGAAATAAGATGAGTGTCCATTGATTGGAAAATTATTGAACAAAATGAAAGAGAAAATTATTGCATGATAAGAAATGACTATGAAGAATTAAAACAAACATGAATGGATGCAAGTGAAGTAAACAAGAGCAGAAAATATAGACAAAATGACTACAATAATATACCCCAAAAAGAACACTCAAAATAACCTGTTTAATTATAATGACATATCTTGGCCGCATAGAAGAGGTAGGAAAATACACTTACATTCTTTTATTGAAAAGATATAAAGGATTATGAACTTAAAATATTGACATTGCTAAGTAACTATGAGTTAAGGCAATACAAAAATGAATATAATCGAAAAATAAAAGGTACCAACAAAAATATAATGATAACAATAATACTATAGTATTACAACATATTCATGAACCATAAATTGCTTCCTTATTCAATAGGTATCTTCTTGTTTTCAGCTTTTTACTATACCAAAAAGTGCTGTCATAAATATTTTTTGTGTATATGGAGCTTTTATTTTTTGTCAATGGTCTTCCCGGGGGACAAGCATAACAGTGGACTCTCAGAGACAAAGGAAATATACTTTCTTGTATTTGCATAATTACCAATTGCTTTCCAAAGTGATTATGCTAAATCACAATTCCACCAATAATTCATCAGCATATCTATTTTTCCCCAACTCCTCTACCATTAAATATCCTCATCTTTCATCATCTTTGCCACTTTGTTGGGCCTAAAGTGAAACCTCAAAGTTGTTTTAATGTGGATACCTCTTTTATTAGTGACTTGGAGCATTCTTTTATGCAGTTATTAATAGTGTCAAGTACTAAGCTGTTTATATTCTTTGACCACCTTTGTATTAGAGAATGACTTTCTATTAGAGAATGATAGAATAATTAGCTCATCTTAGGCCATTGGGCAATGCAACAGGGAAGAAAGGAAGGAATAAGAATTTATATAGTGCCTACTACATGATAAGCAGTGTGCTAAGCACTTTACAAACATTTTCTCAATTATGCCCAACTCTTCATGACCACATTTGGGATTTTCTGAGTAAAGATACTACAGTGGTTTGCCATTTTCTTCTCCAGCTCATTTTACAGATAAGGAAACTAAGGAAAACAGGTTTAAGTGACTTGCCTAGGGTCATAAGCTAGTAAGTGTCTGAGGCCAGATTTGAACTCAGAAAGATGAGTCTTCCTGACATTAGGCCTAGAACTCTACCCACTGTGCTACTTAGATGCCCTACTTGAAAATCAATAGAGTGGTTCCTTCCACTTAATGGCTCTTCAAAGACTAATTATGTTGTAGAAGACTATTATTTAGGTAAGGGCTTAGACCATATAGTCACTGAGTTCTCTTTACCTCTTAAATTCAGTGATTGGGAGGTGTATAATGAATGATCAGCCTGTAGGAACAATGATTAACAGTTTAATATACTCTTTAAGAAGAAGAAAGCCTGCCAATGTCAACCCAGTAAGCTCATGATAATTGCTTTGGAATTATCAATCCTGCATCACACTGATCTCTGCTGATTGGTTTACATTCAATGATTCAAAGAATTTAAGAGTTTGAAGACTCGGAGATCATTTAGTTCAACCAGTATCTCACCAAGAATCCTCTCAATAATTTATTCTATAACTGCTTAAACATCTCTAAAACTAAATTGAATGGGGATAGAAAGGAATATACTTTTTTTGTCAGCAGTGCATGGCATCTACACAAAAATTGACCATGCACTAAGGCATAAAAACCTCACAATCTAATGCAGAAAGGCAAAATATTAAATGTATCTTTTTCAGATCATAATGTAATAAAATTACATGTAATAAGGGGCCATAGAAAGATAAAGTAAAAATTAATCAGGAACTAAATAATCTAATCCTAAAGAATGAGTGGGTCAAACAATAATTCATAGAAACAAGTAATAACTTCATCCAAGAGAATGACAATAATGAGACAACATACAAAAACTTATGAGATGCAGTGAAAGTAGTTCATAGGGGAAGTTTTATATCTCTAAATGCTTACATGAATAAAATAGAGAAAGAGGAGAACAATGAATTGGGCATGCAACTAAAAAAGCTAGAAAAAGAACAAATTAAAAATCCTCAATTAAATACCAAATTAGAAATACTGAAAACCAAAGGAGAAATTAAGAAAATTGAAATTAAGAAAAATATTGAATTAATAAATAAAACTAAGAGCTAGTTTTATGAAAAAAAGAGTAAAATAGATAAAACTTTGGTTAATTTAATTTGAAAAAGAAAGAAGAAAACCAAATTAACAGTATTGAAAATGAAAAGAGTGATTTCACCACCAATGAAAAGGAAATTAAAACAATAATTGAGGACAGTTTTGCCAAACTGTATGCCAATAAATTAACAGTCTTAGTAAAATGGATACATATTTACAAAAATAAATTGTCCAGATTAACAGCAGAGGAAGTAAAATATGTAAACAACTCCATCTCAGAAAAAGAAATTGAACAAACCATTGATGAACTCCCTAGGAAAAAATCTCCAGGGCCAGATGGATTTACAAATGAATTCTATCAAACATTTAAAGAATAATTAATTCCAATACTATATCGATTATTTGGGAAATTAGGTGAAGAAGGATTCCTACCAAATTCTTTTTATGATACAAATGTGGTGCTGATACCTAAACCAGGAAGAGGCAAAACAGAGAAAGAAAATTATAGACCAATTTACCTAATGAATGTAGATGCAAAAATTTGAAATAAAATATTAGCAAAAAGATTGTAGCAACTTATCATGAGAATAATACACTATGACCAGGTAGGATTTATACCAGGAATGCAGGGCTGGTTCAATATTAGGAAAACTACCAGGTTAAATGGTCATTATCAACAACAAAACTAACAGAAACCACCCAATTATCTCAATAGATGCAGAAAAAACTTTTGACAAAACACAACACCCATTCCTATTAAAAACAATAGAGAGCATAGGAATAAATGGAGTCTTCCTTAATATGATAAATAGCATCTACCTAAAATCTTCAGCAAGAATTATATGCAATGGGGATAAGCTAGAAGCATTTCCAAAAAGATCGGGGTGAAACGAGGATATCCATTATCACCACTATTGTTTGATATGGTACTAGAAATGTTAGCTTTAGCAATGAAAGAATAAAAAGAAATTGAAGGTATTAGAAAAGGCAAAGAAGAAACAAAGCTATCACTCTTTGTAGATGATATGATGATATACTTAGAGAATCCTAGAGAATCAAGTAAAAAACTCCTTGAAATAATAAACTGCTTTAGCAAAGTTGCAGGATACAAAAGAAACCCACACAAATCATCAGCATTTCTATATATTACCAACAAAGCCCAACAGCAAAAGATAGAAATAGAAATCCCATTTAAAGTTACTGTAGATATCATAAAATATTTAGGAGTCTACCTGCTAAAACAAACCCAGGAACTATATTAACATAATTACAAACCACTTTTCACACAAATAAAGTCAGATCTAAATAATTATAAAAACATAAGTTGCTCATGGGTAAGTCTAGCTAATATAATAAAAATGAAAATTCTACCTAAATTAATTTACTTATTCAGTGCCATACCATCAAACTACCAAAAAGTATTTTATAGAGCTAGAAAAAACAAGATTCATCTGGAAGAACAAAAGATCCAGAATATCAAGGGAACTAATGAAAAGAAATGCTAGGGAATATGACCTAGCCATACCAGATCTTAAATTGTATTATAAAGCAGCAATCATCAAAACTACTTGATGCTGGCTAAGATACAGATTGGTGGATTGGTAGAATAGGTTAGGTACACAAGACACAGCAGTCAATCACTATAGTAATTTATTGTTTGATAAACACAAAGACTTCAGATTCTGGGATAAGAACTCACTATTTGACAAAAATTGCTGGGAACATTGGAAAAGAGTATGGCAGAAACTAAGCATAGACCAGAATCTTATACCATATACCAAAACTGTCAAAATGGGTACACAATTTAGATATAAAGGCCAATACTACAAGCAAACTTGGAGAGCAAGGAATAATTTACCTGTAAGATTTATGGAGAACAAAAGAATTTATCACCAAACAAGAGACAGAGAACATTATGAAATGCAAAATGATAATTTTGATTACATTAAATTGAAAAGGTTTTGCACAAACAAAACCAATGCAACCAAGATTAGGAGGGAAGCAGAAAACTGGGAAAGAATTTTTACAACCAGTGTCTCTGATAAGGGCCTCATTTCTAAAATATATAAAGAACTGAGTCAAATTTATAAGAATATAAGTCATTCCTCAATTGATAAGTGGTCAAAGGATATAAACAGGCAGTTTTCAGAAGAAAAATTTAAAGCTATTTATAATCATATGAAAAAATGCTCTAAACCACTATTGATTAGAGAAATGCAAATCAAAACAACTCTGAGTCACTTCATCACACCTACCAAATTGTCTAACATGACAAAATAGGAAAACAGTAAATGTTGGAGAAGGTGTGGAAAAATTGGAACACTAATGCATTATTGGTGGAGTTGTGAACTGATCCAACCATTTTGGAAAGCAATTTGGAATTATGTCCAAAAGGGCTATAAAAATGGGCATAGCCTTTGAATCAGCAATAGCACTTTCAGGGCTATGTCCCAAAGAGATCATACAAATGGGAAAAGGACCCACAAGTACAAAATTATTTATAGCAGCTCTTTCTGTGGTGGCAAAGAATTGGAATTTGAGGGGATATTCATCAACTGGGGAATGGATGAACAAATTGAGGTATATGAATGTGATGGAATACTATTGTTCTATAAGAAATAATGATCAAGCAGACTTCAGAAAAACCTGGAAAAACTTGTATGGACATGCTGAGTGAAGTGAGCAGAATGAGGAGAACATTGTACATGGTAACAGTCATGTTGTGAGATGACTAACTTTGATAGACCTAGCCCTTCTCAGCAATGCAAGGATCTAAGATATCTCCAAAAGTCTCATATTGGAAAATGCTATCCACAAAGAAGAAAGAACTATGGAGTTTGGTTTGAATGCAGATTGAAGCATAGTATTTGCTCTTTTTTTTTCTTCTGTTGTGTTTTGTTTCCTCTTTCTTGTGGTTCCTCCTATTGGTTTTAATTCTTCTCTACAACATGACTAATGTGAAAATATGTTTAATAGGAATGTATATGTAGAGCCTATATCAGATTGCATGCTGTCTTGGGGAGGGATGGGGAGGGAAGGAGGGAGGGGGAGAAAATTTATAACTCAAAATCTTATGGAAGTGAATGATGAAAACTAAAAATAAATAAATTAATTATTTTTTTAAAAGACCTCTGAAACTGCCTCTGAATATGGCCTAATCCACTTCTGGATGGCTCTAATTGTTAGGGAACTCTTCCTTCCATCAATTCTAATCCCTTGACTCATCTCTCAAAGAGGCCTATTCACTGAATGGGCTTTGCTTCATTCAAAGTGAGAACCTGGAAAGACCTTTGCTTAAAAGGGCCAAGGTCTCCCACTGCATCCTCAGGCATCTAAAGTCATCCTGAAGAATATCTGGCCACCAGACCCAGATGGCTCTGAAGGGGAAAGTGAGACTGGTCACTTTGCACAGCCCTCTCTCACTCAAATCAAAGTCAATTGCAAATCACATCATCATCTCCCTGATGTCATGATCTTCTTCAAGAATGACAGACAGACCACAACCACCACAAATCAACCTCTCTCTACCTTCTACCCATTGTTCATTTTTCTGTCCTCTGGAGGGAAAAAAAAAACAGAACCAGATGTATAACCCTAATAGTTATTTGGCTCTTGTGATTGGTTCTTGAGTCTGTGTAATGATCCTGCTCATTCACTCCAGTGTTTCTATTTATGGTCCTGCCTTGTCTACAAATTGCCATCATACACTCAGCCCTCCACCTAATAATAATGCCTGATAATCTCAGTACCCAGATTCCAACAACTATCCCCACAGAGGGGGATTGGATGCTCAGCAATAGAGAATTCTATGTCTTCTGGCTATTGGTTTCCAATTCCTGCTTCCAAGGTCCTGAAGAAACCAACAATCATTAACTCCAGATTAAAAGAAAATAATACTCTAAAATATATTCCTAGCCAAAACAAAAGAGATATACCTGAAGTCTCTTTGAAGATATATATGTGTGTGTGTGTGTGTGTATACATATATATGTGTGTGTGTATATATATATAACACATATACATACATACATATATACATATATATATATATATATATATAAATATATACACATAAGCAACAGGTGACTAAAATTGATGGTAGTGGATCTCTGGGCAATATTGCAAAATGTACAAGGTGTTGGGCCTTTGTGGAAATTCTACCATGGAGATGCTTGATAGCAGGTATCTCATGAACAGACAATACAAATATGATTAAACACAACAAGGTTGAACTCAGTCCCAAACACAGCAAACACATTAAATGAGGTGATAAGACATGGCAAGCTACTCCATTTTAGGGAGATATAATTAAGATTTGTGGGAGATCCTTGACCCCCAAATTAGCTATTTTACATTCTCTTGTTAGGACATTTAATCAGGAGAAGTATGACACGGTGGATTGAGTGCTAAATTTGGTAGGAAGTTAAAATCTTATTTCTTAACCCCGACTTCCTGGGTGGTCATTGGTAAGTTATTTAAGACCTTTGAGCCTCAGTTTCCTCATCTTGAAAGTAGGGATAATATTCACAAATTCACAGGGTTATTGTGAGGCTCCCAAGAAATGTAGACAAAGTGTACATTCATAAATGTCAGCTTTGATTTCCAATAGAAGGAGGCCGAGTCATGTTTCTTTTTTATCACTGTATTCAAGGACCTAGTGCAGTGCCTTGATCATAATGCTTGCTCATTAAATATCTGTGAATTGAACCAAAAATTCATAAAATAATCCCGAAGATAATGGAGTAAGAGCAGTGCCTTGCTTAAGATCTCCTTCAAACTCCTCCAAATACTTGTAAAAATGGCTCTAAATAATATGATCACAACTGGGAGCAAGCTTGAGAACACAAAGCAAAACAAATGAAGAACAATACTCAGTGATGTATTACCTGATATTCATTTGTGCAGAAGCTATTTTGGTTGCACCTTTGTCTGTAGTTGAGACTATCTACATCTCTTGATATCCTGCTTTACATATCTCACAGAGCTTTGTCTCAGTTTCTTCATTTATAGAACATACAGCACCATCATCCCAAAGTCAGTAATGTATACAAAATAGAACCTTATCATCATCATTACCAACAGTAATAACAACATCAACAGACCTTATTGTATACTTTATTGGCTTACAACAACAATAATAATAATAACATTTGTATAGTGCTTGAAGACTTTTAAAGAACTTTATAAATTTCTTGTTTTGTCCTCCTAGAAAGTACATGGAGCAGTAAGTGCCATAATTAAATCCATTTTTAGATGAGAAAACTGAGACAGACAGATTAAATGTCTTGCCCAGTGTCACATGGTTTGTAAATATCTGAGGCTAGATTTGAACTTATGTCATCCTGATTCTAGGTCTAGCACTCCATCCACTGTGTTGTTGTTCAGTCATTTCATTCATGTCTGACTCTTCATGACCGCATTTGGAGTTTTCTTGGAAAAGATACTGGAGTGATTTGCCATTTCCTTCTCCAGCTTATTTTACAGATGAGGAACTGAGGCAAATAGGGTTCAGTGACTTGCCCAGGGTCACATAGCTAGTAAGTGTCTAAGGCCAGATTTAAACTCAGGAAAATGGGTCTTCCTGAGTTAGGGTCTGGTACTCTATCCATTTGGCTACCTAGCTGCCATCCGCTATGATACCTACTTGTGTTCTGTTAGGGGATGCAAAGAAGCATAAGATGTTCTCCAAACTCTGGAGGACCTACAACATCACTTTTACAAAGAAAGAATAGCTTAATAAAAATATATAGTGAGCTAGTTTCCTCATGTAAAAAAATGAGGAAATTAAACTAGACCATTTCTATGTTCCCTTTCAGTTCTGGAATTCTATACAATTAAGGGAAAGAGAGGGAGAAACCAATAGATAAAAATATAAGGCAGTACTGAATATGCTAAGTTTCAAAGAAAACACAGGATCTTCAACATATATTGTGACACTATGTGTACATATCAGCAATTTGTCTATAATTCTTAGTGTTTAAGACTTTACTGAGCTAAAAAGTGGTTGAGCAATTGCATCATGGTTACCCAGTTATTATGTGTCAGAGGCCAAACTTAAACTCAGATCTTCCTGAATCCTAAGGCTGTCCTCTGCTGTCTTCCATTTACTATATTTGGAACCAGTTCATTTGTTCAATTCTTAATTTATTGATCTGTCATCATGATGATAGACCCAGCATTTCATCTCAGCAAGCATTTATTAAGCTCCTATTATTTGCCCAGGTGCTGAGCTTGGCACTAGAGACAGAAAGACAAAAACAGAATAGACCCTGCCCCCAAAAAGCTTACATTTACCTTGGCAAAAGCAGTATGTACTTGAAATAGTCAATAAAAATTCTTTACAACATAAATACAAAGGTATGGGGAGGGGGAATTTAGGAGGTAACAAGGAGGATCAGAACATGCCTTAGATTGTATTTTTGCTGTGCTTTAAAGAGAGCTAGGGATTTGAAGAAGCAGAGTTAAGGAGGCCCTGCAGGCCTAGGGGAAAGTCTGGGCAAAGGAATGGAGAAGGGAAATCATATTTGTCCACATGCTAGGATTACATTATTTGAACTCAACTGGTAGAGTAAGTTTTCAAAACCTTTTGTAAATTGCAAAGTAACTACACACATGAGTAATTGCAATCTTCCTTACTTTTATCGTTTTGATCTTTGTATTGAATCAAAAGGAGATACAACAGAACCATGGATGTACCTTTCCATTACGCTTAGTTGTCTTTGGCTTCAAGGACATGTTTAACAGCCCCTCCCTCCTGGGCATTGGGTACTATAGCTTATCAACCTATTTACATTGCATTAGAGCAAAAGTGACTGAAGCCTAGTGTAGATTTTGGAAACCTTCAGTTGCAAATCACATTCTGTTTTAATGGGAAACTTATTAGAGGAATCTTGACTTTCAATAATGAAATGAAAGTTTATGAAAGTAGTGTAATTGATCATCCTCAGAATGAATCATAATTTACATTTAATTACAAAGGCTGAGCTCAGGATGGGAGCCACGCCAATTAGCTACCTACTTCCCCCGCTCTATATTTCAGAACTGAGCAGTGAAACTGAGATTGGTATTTAAAATCACGGACTAGCTGAGTGTTTTTTTTTAAATTGGTTGCATTCATTTCAAATTAATTTGTATGAAACTGAGCCTTACCATGTACCTAGTCCAGAGCTAAGCATTAAGGTAGAGACCAGAGAAGAAGACATAGACCTTGTCCTCCAGGAACTAGGTAGTCTAAATGGGGAGAAAAGATCTACAAAGACAAAACATTTGGAGGAAAATACAAGACAGCATGTAATCAAACACAAAATTGGGGGGGGGAGTGGTGACTGCTTTATGATATAAAAAATGAGTGGTGGTTGGGAATGGGAGAAATCATTGTTGTTTAGAGCTATTAGAGAAGGTCTTCATGGAAAAAGTAGGACTTGACATGGGCCCTAAAAGACTGGTAAGATTTGCAAGTGCTATCTCTAACATTCTTGCTGTGGGCACTTTTGCAATTTTTTGTATTAACACTTTATACTAGCTGTGGTCCTAAATTTTAATCTAGAGCTAAACTGATCATAAAATAAAGTTAAAGGTGACAGGACGTGGAGAGAGGAGGTGAAATTAAATGGTATTATACCACATTTTGCAACTGTAATGTTCTGATAATAGCTCATGGAGAGACAGTGTTGTATGGTACATAAAGAGCTAGCCTAGAAAACAGGAAGACCTGAGTTCAAGTCCCACCTGCCCCTAGCACATACTGGTTCGGTGACCCTGAATAATTTACTTAATCTCTCAGTTCTTGAAGCAACTCTCTAAGACTATAAGTTACAGAGAAAGTGCAGGCCTGCATTCGTGGAAAGAATTTCCTCCCCGGGAATGCCAGTGAAATCATAGGTCCAGTTGCTAGCTTTACATACATTTATATTGTGCTTTAAGATTTACAAAGTGTGTTACATACCATTTAATCTTAACAGCAATCCTGTGAAGCTGACTCTTTTATTATCACCATTTTCTATCTAAGGAAGGTGATGCACTTGACTCATTTGTTAAGAGACTTGCTCAGGGTCACAAAACTAGAAAGTTTTAGAGGCAGGGGTAAAATCCAAGTCTTCTTGGCCCCAACGCCAATGCTCTGTTACTCTATCTACTAAATTTAACCAACAACATAAGTCCAGGGTGTTTTATTTTGTGGACAATAAATTAATGGACCACTCAAGTTAGGATGGACCTTGGCTAGCAGTTGGTCTAACACTTTCATTTTTCAGATGAGGAAACTGAGGCACAGGAAGTAACTTATCAAAGATCACACAGCAAGACCATGATCCTCTGTTTCAGGCTCCTTGTGGTTAGCAAGTGATACTATGGCCACATTCTCCTAAATGTGTGTCAGTCACACTGCTCCTCCACCTTTTGAATCAAAGACAGTCAGTAAAATGCATTTCAGTGGGTAAGGGCAGTTTATGGTCTTCATTCCCTTTTCTTCTTCAGTTGTCTCCCTTCCTCCTCTTGATTCCCTGATGGTCAATCTGCTACCATCTTGTGGCACATCATGGAACTGCAGGTTCTTCTTTTGAAGAAACCTGCCATTTGGTTTCTTTAGGCCTCAGGAAACCCAAACCTCTGTTTTGGGATAGGGGCCAACATGGATATAAATGCTTTCATAAGTTGAAAGTTAACTTAGACATCTCCCTTACTTGCTTTTGTGGGAGGAGAGACAAAACTCCTCAAAGACGAACAATAACAACTTCTTGTCTTTTATTGTTCCATATTTTTTAAAAAACAAAGCTTGCTTGGCTCATAGCCTTGGGAATAGATCTGTGAATAGGCAGCAGAGGAAGCCACAGCTTTGAAGCAGACAGGCTGATTTCATAGAGCTACAAGACATCAGCTGAGCTGAAATCTAGCGAGAATTCTATAGAGATATTCCAATGCACTGCAGGGAGAATTTTAGAAAGAATGTGTGGGACAGGAAGGCCTTAAGTATCAGCCCATGCCATGAATTTATCTGACCTTGGGTAAGTCTCTTTACCTAGTCATATCTCAATTCATTTGTAAAATGAAAGGGTTGAACTTGATGATTTCTAATATCCTTTCTAGCTCTGATATTCAGGAGATCCATGAGGGAAAGAGAGGAGCAGGACTGGTATTCTTTTTTTCCCTCTTATTTATTTAAATTGACTATTTACATCATGTTACATCTTTTTTGGGCAATATTTCCTTCTTCTAGGCTCTAAGGGATAAAAGAATATGTTCACTAACACTCAGACATGTCTTCTTAGATGGCAAAAGTATTGAGACAACAGAAATACAAAAAGAGAGGGAGAGAGAGAGAAAGAGAGAGAGGCCAATCAAATGTCAAACCCCAACAAATTACAGTCTGTTCTAAGAAAGAGGCAAAAGAAACTATTACAGTTTAATTTCTCTCAAGCTGGCTTGAACATGCATTGTATGGGAGTTCAATCCAAAACTGGGCCCCCTTAAGGGGGCCATTTCAGAACTGGCTCAATTTGGACTTGGGAGTACAAGATTATATGCCCTTCGAAAATTAGGTGTTCCCTAATGCATTGTTGGTGGAGTTGTGAAATGATCCAACCATTTTGGAGAGCAATTTGGAACTATGCCCAAAGGGCTATAAAAATGTGCATACCCTTTGACCCAGCAATAGCACTTTTAGGGCTATATCCCAAAGAGATCATACAAATGGGAAAAGGACCCACATGTACAAAAATATTTATAGCAGCTCTTTTTGTGGTGGCAAAGGATTCAAAATTGAGAGGATGCCCATCAATTGGGGAATGGCTGAGCAAGTTGTGGTATATGAATGTAATGGAATACTATTGTGCTATAAGAAATGATGAACAGGCTGACTTCAGAAAAACCTGGAAAGACTTGTATGGTCTGATGCTGAGTGAAGTGAGCAGAACCAAGAGAACGATGTACACAATCACAGTTACATTGTATGATGACTAATATTGTTAAACTTAACCCTTCCCAGCAATACAAGAATCTAAGACATCTACAAAGGCCTCGTAATGGAAAATGCTATCCACATCCAAAGAAAGAACTATGGACATTGAATTGCTATTTTTTTTCTCTTCTGTAGAGTTTTGTTTCCTCTTTCTGGGGGTTCCCCCTATTGGTTCTATTTTTTACTTACAACATCACTAATATGAAAATATGTTTAATAGGAATGTATTTTTATAGCCTATATCAGATTGTGCTCCATCTTGGGGAGGGTGGTGGGGATAAAGGGGGTGAAAAATTTTTAACTAAAAAGCATATGGGAGTGATTGTTGATAAATCAAAATAAATTAATAAAAATTAAAAAAGAAAATTAGGTGCTCCCAAGGGGTGCCAATCAACAATGATTTGACCACAGAGTGGTCAAAACACTCTGGAAGGTGGGCCATATTTAAATGAGGTCTTGTGTACATGACTTAGGTCACTTAATCTTGGTCAACAGGGTCTGGTATCACCCCCCATCCAGACAGAAGAAATACCACCCCCTTTTTTGGGTTATCTAGGCAGAAGAAATCTATTTCCACCCAGGCCTGAGTAGGATAAAATCAATTCAGGCTTGGGTTGGGTTTGACCAGGATAAGAGGATTCAATGCAATCTCATTATCAGTAATGTCCCTCTGAAGAACTTTGGAGCAGAAAGCTGGAGGGACTGGGAGCTCTGAGTCTCCAAGACACAGATTACCAAGAGAAACCATTTCTCACACAAAATATAAAATGAAATAATGAGATAATTTCTCAAATGTATCTTCCAAGAATTGATTTCTGGCTTAATGAATTTCCTTTTAATTTCTTGTATTATTGTAGAAAACAATGTCCTTGTCTATACTTTGTTATGATGTGGAGGTGACCCTAGGTTCTTGAAAATTCTTCTAGGAGAATTCAAACTCTGGCAGATTCCATCAAAGTAGAAAGTATTTGAGTATGGCCTTAGGTTAGTTCTGCCCTTAGAGAGCAGGCACATAAACCTAAGTCTGGAAAAGCTTATCACCCAGAACATTGGCCACCAAGCAATGAGCTTTTTTTGCCCACAGTGATTCCTATACAACATCTGTTAAAGTACAGAGTGGTTGACATTTCCATGTTGGAGGAAGAAGAACCTACATATATGAAATTAAGAATCCTTAAAGCAATAAAATATCAATACATAGTAGGTGACTGTGAGGAAAAATAGTGCAGTTTTTCCAAATCCAGAAATGTATGTAAAACAGTACAGAGACCTAGAAAATGCCATAAAATTGCCAAATGCAATAGAGCCCAAAGTGAGAAATTGTAATCTAAGCTAAAAGCCCAGTCCCACTCCTGAAATCAAACTTAAAGTCATCCTTGTCTTCACTCAGTCCAGCCAATAACCTTTCTCAGTAGTTGCCAAGTCCTGATGATTTTACCCCTTCAACATCATTTGCACACATTTTATTTTTTATCAAAACAATAAGTATGCATATTGTGCATATGTGCCTGCAACAAAGGAGGTAGAAATAGGTTTAGTGGGGAAATTAAGAAAGAATTAGGAATAGGCAAGGTTTAAAAATTCCAATCATTCATCAAAAAACAAAAGACATCTTCTGATAGTAGCACATGAGCAGATTGAGAAGACCATCCTGGGTCAACTAAAGGCCAAATCTGTTCCAACATAAGGCTTAAGGTCCTACTTCTCAACTAGTTTTGAGTAGCTGGGTAGTTGTTTTATGTAGCCATTTCTTGTCCTGGCATTTGTGGATACATCAAATGTGGCAACTTTAGTAAGACCTGTGCAAATGTGAAGTTAACATATGGCTATTTTTCTGAAGACTGTCATCTGTGTGAGAAGGTTATGATGCTCACCACATGATAGCATCATCCATTCAACACATATTTATCAAGCATATTATAGAATATTGTTGTCCATATTCTATCACTGTACATAGGTATATACTTCACTAATTTATCCTGGGACCTTTCCATATCACTCATACACACCTGAGAGCTATAATAACATTGAGAATAAGACTGCTTCTGTTGCATATCAAGCTGAGTAACCCCACTACAATGTAGAAGATCACTAGCTCCTGTACAAAGCAAATGGTGTGTTGACACACTTTACTGTCTGGGAGATCCGGGAGCCAGGGATGACAAAAGATTGAAATTCAGTGTACATATGCCAGTATAGAATCATTGTCAATAAAGTCTCAGTTAACTAACCAGTGAGTATAGACTCGTTTGGGACAAATCTGAAATTTTAGTAAAAGCCTTTTTTGGACTGGCAGAGCTGAAATGGTTAGCATTTTGTTGGTTTGTCAGACTAGCATACTGGCTAAAAACTGTACGGGCTGCCTTGTAAAATTATGTACTTTTGTCCAACTTTTGTGTTTATATCATCAGCACTTAGCATAATGCCTGGCATAAAGCAGGTGCTTACTAAATGCCATTTCTGTTGAAGTCCCTCATGTTTTCCACCTAGGAGTCATCCTTGACATTTTGATCTCCATTTTCTATTAGGTCTGATAAGGTGTCAAGTGTAGTCGATCCTATATTCCTAATATTACTCGCCTCTATTTCTTACTCCTTCATTTATGTAACAACCACCCTAGTTCAAGTCTCTTATCACCTCTGTACTAGATGACTGCAACACATCTTAATTCATCCTTTTGCACCTAATCTAATCCTTTAATTACTTGTATGTGAACACATTTTATCCCCACGTTAGAACGTAAATTTCCCAAAACCAATGACTGCCTCATTTTTGGATTTGAATCTCTAGAGCCTAACACAGTATCTGAAACATACTGGGCTTTTGATAATGCTTGTTGATTCACAAAGAGACTGCTCTGAGGTTTCATGGAAACACTCCTAATTTGGATTAGATAGATGAAAAAGAATCTGCTATATTGACAAGTCTGATTTATATACTGTTTTACAATTCTAAATATTTTGATTTCTTTTACATATATTATCAATGAAACTGTCTGATGAGAACAGGTTCTAATAGGCCTACTTTAATGAACAGATAACTCTGTTATAACATTTGCATATTGTCAACTTATTTGTATAATGTCTCTAAAAATACTTTGTTTTCTTAATTAGGTAAAAGATACCCCCCTATAATCTTTCTTATCCTGGACCATGCTTAGCAAATGTTTTTTTTTTTCCAAAGACAATACCATAAGCCCAAGTGACACTTGAATGATCACAAAAGATGAATTAGTGAGATACTGAATTAATGGGATTCTCCTGTATTCAATTCAATTTAACAATTCAAGCATCAAGTACATACTATATGAGGAGCCTTAGTTAATCATCATAATAATAGACCATGATTGTGTAGCCCTTTCATGTTTACAAAATGTTTTGCATACATTGTCTCATTTGATCCTTAGAAAAACTTTCTAAGGTAGTCACTAATATCATTTATATTTTATTATTGAGGAAACTGTGACTGAGGAGTTAAGTGACTTGCTCAGGGTCTCACAACTAGGAAGTTTCTAAGGCAGGATTTGAACTTGTCTTTGTGATTTCAAATCCAACGTTCTAACCACAATACTGCCTAACACTATAACTATAACAAAAGTCAAGGTACAGAAACAGAACATCAGCTGGCCATTCTATCGCTTTTTGCAAAGCACCTTCACAAATGTTAGCTTCTGATCCTGTCCCCATTCACAAAGACCCTATGTGGCTAATAAAGCACTCTGATTTTATATACAATGAATCTGAAACTCAGAGCAGATATATATGCATTGCCTAACTCACATGGATAATTAGTGGAGAGCTCAGACTAAAATTCTCATCTGACTTCAAGTTCAGCCTTCTTTCCAATCCACCACTAAGACAAGGTACATACATTTGCAGAGCATTCAATCTACTTGGTAGAGGATAGGGAAGGAAGGGACCGCACAGGAAAAGCCATAAGCAAAAATTAAGGAATAAAAAAAGGCTGATCAAAGTTGTGATTAATCCAGTGCTGCCATATAGACCAATCCAGCCCTGTAAAGAAAAAAAAAAACTTTTCAGAGAGAATGTAATCATAACCATCAGCAAGTTGCACATGGAAGGCATTCATAGCAAAGTTTTCTATTAGGCTAAAGAAGTTATGTGCTCAGTGCCCCTAGAGTGACCAAATTTCTCCTGCCAGCATCACCCATAGAAAGGTCACAGATCCCACGTGGAAGTTTCTATCTAATGAGTCGCGACCAAGGAATGATGGAGGGCAGATTGTTCAGTCTCCAGTCAATTGTGTGACACGGATTTTCTAGCCCAACAGAAGAGCTGTAACAAAGCTGAGCGTTTGTGCGTGTGTGCATTGGAGCCAGGTCCCCATGGACCTACCCTGGATAAAGGGCAGATTAAGGCCTTTATATTGAGCTTCCCTCACCAGCAAAGGTTATTGAGAATGTTGCTGCTATTCATAGGGCCTGACTCCACAGAGCTCAGGGCTTTTTCAAGTTTATTTCTTACAGCAATGCTGGGAGGGTCAGCTGGGTTATTCCTCTAATTTCAGATGAAAGGTGGCAAAGGTCAGGAAAAATCAGCACAATTATAAAGTTAGAAAAGTTCGTCTTCTATGTCTTCCATCTTCCCTTTTCTTTGCCTTTGCTCCTTTCTAGTCACTTCCTTTCCTTCCTTTTGAGGTAGTCCCCTCCTGCTTCCCAGATTTACCAAACCACCCACCCACCTACTACAGCTTGTAACTCCATTTGTCTTCTCTGTATAGCGCTTGGTATTTCAAAAGAATTCACCCTTCTTCCTCTCCCCCTCAAAATGCTCTTTCAGAGTAAGATAGAGCCTATGCATGAATTCACAGTAGTTTATAAATTGCTAATAATGATCTAATATGTCACATTGTCAGGGTATTTAAGAAGATGCTCAGACTTAGTGAGCATATCCAAAAGTATGAATCCCTAGTAGTAGAATTTATACTGTAACATTTTGGAGGAGAGAAGGAAATATGTCTTTCTGGCACTTTCCAGTCATAAGACCTTACAAAAGAGGGGTTTTAAAGGCTGAATTGCTCTAAGGTATTTGAGGATTTACAATTTTCAAATACTTAAGTGGGGGAGGCTCTGGAGGGGACTGAGGAGCATGTCTGATGGGGAAACAGCCCTTGCCCGTGGAAGGTCCATTAGCAATGGACTATATATCAAGGTGGATATAGAATTTGATTTCCAAGAATTGGGCTTACATAGCTTTCAAGAACCATACCAATTGTGCTAAATAAGATTTATTTGCATTTGGACTCTCTTTCATTGATGGATGCTTCTGTTCCCTGATCCTGGTAGTGTCAGAGGAGAGGCAGTGAGAGGTAAGCATGTCTGGGATAAGGATTCAACACATTCCAATATAGACATGGAAGGCCCCTTTGAGTTCATCAAACTTAGAGTTAGCAGAAACCTTAAAGACCATTGACTCCAACTGCCTCATTTTATGAATGAAGACAACTGACACCTAGAGAATTTACAGGACTTGTCCAAGATTGTACAGGTGGAAAGTGGCAGGGAAAGGATCTTTCTGAGTCCAGATCTAATACTCACTTCAGTGCATGTCTACGGCACACTCAAAAACCAATTAGAATCAATGCAAACATTAGACGATGTTAGAAATCTGGGTGTGAAATGTGGCATGCAAATTTTCCTGAAGCCATCATAAGAAGCCTCATTAAATTTCCTGTACCCTACCACTAGATATCCAGAAATCAATGAAATTCAATAGTGGGGGTTTCATGGTAACCTAGTCCAGAGTAAGGGGGGTGGGGGGAATGGAACAAATGGCTTCTCACAGTCCCTATGAGCTTTTTAGGTACTTTGACTTTCCATTTTCCAATAGATTTTTGTGCTCCAGGAATGGAGATGTCTCACCTGCCTGGCTGCCATTATTTCCAATCCAGTGATTTCTGACATGCCTCTATGCAGAAGCCCAAAATAGAACCAACATCTCAAATTCTTTATATCTTTCCTAGAGATGCCATGTGTCATGACCCTGGCATGACTTACATACACTGGGTGAGTATTTTATTACTTTTGTTATAGAATTCCTCTAAATCAGACCCAGCACAACATTCCTAGTACAGACCTCTTTCCTTCCTAAGACAATAACTGCAGAGATATTTGCTGAGACCAAGACAGAAAGAAAGAAAATAAGACAATATATGTATACTCTACATAAGAATATATAAGAATGTTATACATACATATGTACACATATATGTATATATGTATATACATATGTTATGTGTGTGTGTGTGTGTGTGTGTGTGTGTGTGTGTGTGTGTAAGTAGGGGCTGGGGAAGGAGCTTTTTCATCTAGAGAGTCAAACTTCAGGGCAGTCATTTGTTACAACTTTTCCAAAGGCAATGTTTATATTCATATGATTACTGTCCCCACAGCAAGGGAGGGGTGGAGAGGTATGCCAGCAATAGCAAATGCAAATGGCAAAATGTCTATATAGTTATACATAGGATGTGACATATATAATACATATTCATAATATATAAGAATAAGAAAATAAGATGAGAACTTTCTACTTTCGTTGTTTGGATACATGAGCTCTAAAAATACAGATCCACAAAAAAGTTAGCAGCTATGACCTTTCCATATACAAGAAACTGCAGATAGGGGTCTGGATAGATGAAAAGTTGGGGACAATTGCTTCTAAGCAGGGCTTAGACAATGAAAAGTTTGGGCTAAGTCATGGCTTTATTTTGTAATCCAGAAGTAAAGAAATAAAGTCCACCTCCCTCAAAGCACTGACCCCAAAAGGAGATGGGAATTACCAATCACTCCAACATTGACCATTTTCATCCTTGCCTCATAATACCAATCAATCACATCTTTAATTGGGTTCTAGACAATAAACATTTCATGATTTGCCAATGTGTTCCCAGTTCTGTGTGAGACACTGTGAAGGGTACAGAAGTATCCTTAAGATATTGATAACATAGATGGGGGAGACATGATACACACAGAAAGCAATTTGAGAAAGTTTATACAATAATAAATTTAAGGTTACCAAAGGTTTATTTTCATGTGTTACCACTAAGAAGGGGAGAGGCCTTGTGGACTAGAATTATCTCAGACTGATCTTTGTGCTTTTGCTAAAGAATCAAAGAAAGAAAATGATAAAAACTGAGTGACATCACTTTCATCCCTTCAATCAATCCACAAATGTTCACGCAGGAAAGGGGTGTAGGGACCCAGAAAGATTCAATCCATTAAAAAGCATTTATTAACATCTCCTATGTACTAAGCTCTGTGCTAGATGCAAGCATTATGTATACAAAGAATATAACCTTTACTTTCAATGAATTTGCATCCTAAGGGGGAAGGCAGGTACATAAATGTCTATATAGAATGAATACAAAGTGAATGAATATCAATAATACAGAGCACTTTGGGAGAGAGGTCACTATCTGCAGGGTATCAGGGAAAGTTTCATTCAGGAAGGAATTGAGCTACATTTTCTAAGAAAAGAAAGACTGAGACTCTAAGAAACTAGGAGAGGAGAGAATGCATTTCAGTCATGAAGAATGGCCAAAGCAAAGGCATAGAGAGGTTGCACAGGTAGCAAAAAAAAAAAGGCAGGATTTGAATCCTGATCATCAAAATCTAAATCCAAGGCTTTCTTCATTACACCATGGAAATAAGATATACCTAACAAGAAGACAATCTAAGTCCTTGAGAAATTTTATACAGTCTTGAGGATAGAAGATATGTATGTGTAAATGCATAGTGCAAGGCTATACACTCATAGGCACACATACATGCATGCTAAGGGCAAAATGAGACAAAGTTGTTCAATATAGGAATTCAATGTAGGAAGAGATCTCTGTCATCTGAGTATTCAGGGAAGGGATCATGGACCTACCTCTCTTGGATCACTGCCTTGTTGTGGTGGAGGGACTTGTATAACTTTATGTAACTATGAGCTATGCTCTGCAGGGTTATTTAAGATGGACAGAGAGCAGAGAGTTCAGAAGAAAGATGATCCACCAGAGAAGGAAATGGCAAACCACTCCAGTGTGCTTGCCAATAAAACCCCATGAACAGTATTAAAATGATAAAAGATGTGACATCAGAAGATGAGCCCCTCAGGTCAAAAGGTGTCTAACATGTTAAAGGAACATGAGTTTGGACAGACTTCAAGAGATAGTGGAGGATAGGAGAGCCTGGCATGACCAAGGCATCATGAAGAGTTGGACAAGACTGAATTATTGAAGAACAACAAATCATGGACCTAAGTGAGGCTGTGAAGGATCAACAATATTTAACTAGACAGAGGAAAGCAGACGGTCTATGTGAATGTGACTAGAAAAGGGAATAAAAGAAATGGATATCAGTAGGTGGGAATGTTCAAGGTATTTTCTTTAGGATAATGGAGAATATGAAGGCTATTTTGAAAGTTGTGTTGTAGAAGAGTGGCAAGGTGGGAAAAGCACTTTGGGACCAGATCTTAATTGCACAATCTGTTTGTATAGGGCTTTCCAGCAGTCATTATCATAAGATGATTGGACTTCCTACAATCTACCCTGCTGCCACACCACTTTTCTCTAGAAAAGCATCCTCTGGACCTTGCATAGACTGTAAGAATCTTCCTCTGGAAGTTAATCCACTCAGCTTTGAAATTTTACCCTGAAGCTGAGCTATAAAGATCACTAATCAAGAAGTAAAAACTCATCTAACATAATATATCTAACCATTCCTTGACCCTACTTCACATCCTATGTATAACTATATAGATATTTTGCCATTTGCATTTGCTATTGCTTGCATACCTCTCCACCCCTTCCTTGCTGTGGGAACAGTAATCATATGAATACAAACATTGCCTTTGGAAAGGTTAGAACAAATGACTGCACTGAAGTTTGACTCTCCAGACCAAAAATCTCCTTCCCCAGAGCCCACTTCCATATGGAAGTTTGTCTCCCTCTATTAGAATCAATCAATTGCAATCATCTTTTTTAATATACTATATTATGGAAATGCTTGTTTTATTCTATAAATTTAAAATTAAATAAATAAAAATTAAGGAAAAAAGAATTAAGATTCTTTGAAGGTAGTGACTGTCTCATTTTCAAATTACAGTCCCAGTGCTCAACACAGAGTTTGGCACCTAATAGGTATTTAAAGAATACTTTTTCATATATTCAAGATGCAGGGAGAACGCAGAACTGCATTGACAAAGAAGCATCAAGCTCTTACTATGTGTGCCATGTTGCTTACAACATTGATTAGAATCACAAAATTCTACAACTGGAAAGGTCTTCAAGACCACTTCTGTTCAATCCCCTGCCTTTGGCATATTGAAAATTTAATCTATCAGACAGTCATCTATTCTATTTATAAATGATTGGGAAATTCTTCCTGGACATAACACTGATCATAAGCACTTGCTCACTAATGAGTATCAGACACTGTAGTTGGCCGTTCTTTTCCTATCAGGAAGTTAGGAAGAGCAAGGCATCATCTCCCTTAGGGTAATGCATTTCCCCAAAATGGGAATGTTCAAAATTTGTCATTTTAGCTCTTAGCTTTTCCCACGTGATGGTTCATAAAGATTTCAATATACAAGATGTCTGAAGTACTGCTAGTACAAGGAAATTCATCCCTCACCCCCACCATTCCTACTTCAGGGAGTCCTATTGAGACTCTTATGACTTCAAGTAGACCTCTTAATAGCCATTGCACGGATAGTTAAATAAACATTTATTAAAGCTATATGCTAGGCACTGTGCTAAATAACAGAGGATAGGTTCAGGATTTCTTTGTAATGGATTAGAACCAAAGAAACACTGATGACTTGGAGACTGAAGAATCCTAAGTGTGCTAACTCTCCCATGAGATAGCCATCCCTGATATGATTATTCCTCATCTACCTGAAATACCCAGACCAGTGACCATACTATGTTCTAATTGACCTGGTTCACACAAAGGGTGACACAGCACAACATAGGAAGGGGAAACAACCAAGAGCTAAATAAAGAGACCCTTCCAGAAGGGAGAAATTTGAGAGGTAACAATCTTCCTTCAGTGTTTGAGGTTTATTACCAATTTTATGTGAGGGGGAGAGAATTTCATAACCATTTGTAACAGAATGGTGGAGCATATATGTTTTGGATGGTTTAGACATTCATCTTCCTCAAGGCAAAAAGGATGAAGAAAGGGAGATGGAAAGAAATTAATGGAGATGGGAATCAGAGGGATAGAGGCAGTGGAAAGAGATCCATGTTATTTCCCTTGTTTTGCCAGTGATAAAAGCTAACATAACCTCACTGAAGTTTGGTTTATTCCACTTAACATGGGTATAAAAGAGAGAGAGAGAGACAGACAGAGAGAGACAGAGACAGAGACAGTTAGGCAGTGCAGTACATATTGTGTTGGACTTGGAGTCAGGAAGACCTGGGTTCAGATCTTACCTCAATCACTAGATGTGTGACTCTGGACAAGACACATAACCTCTCTCAGCCTCACTTTCTTCATGTATAAAAATAGGATAATAATTCTACCTACTTCACAGGGTTCTTAAGGGATCAAGTGAATTAACATGTAAAATGCTTTGCAAACTTTAATACACTGTATAGGTGCTAGCCACTATTATTAATGGTACCTGCTCAAATTACCTCCTAGGGCTGTTATAATAGACTAATTAGATAATAGGTTTGAAGGTACATTTTTTTTAAAGTTTGAAATAAGATAACCCCTTAAAGTTACATTAAACTTTATACTTTCTAATATACTCTTACTTCCATCATCTCATCTAATACTCAATTCTCAAATGGATCTGTGATCTCATTGATTTGAAAATTGATAAAATAATTCAGGTTACAAGCCACATATGGCTGTCCATCCTGTGAAAATCTTATCCATATCCTCCCATAAGTTTTCTACAGGGAGGTCTACTCAAGATGCTGGAGGCCTTCCTCAATTTCTCCTGACATCACAAAAGTGGAGCATTTTAGTTGCTGACCTGTCATCCCTTTCCCTTACCATGGGATTGTCCCATCTGCTCTTCTTATCTTGTATTTCCCATTATTTCATCTGATAGAAGGTCCTTAATAAATTTGTTGAGTTAAGTTGCTGATAGAGTATTGAAAGAAGTGTAGAGTCATGTACACAATGGGGATTAAATTGCCACCAGAATAGATTCCATAGGTCCATTTCTGGCCTCTTCCACTCATTAAAAAATGGCAATGTAGGAAGGACAATGTGCATTGAATAATTTTCAAGTCAATGAGAAAACAAACATCTTCAAGTTTCCTTACTATATATGTAGATACATGGATGCAATGACTATATAGAACTCAAGAAATAAAATAAGGAAATGCAAGAGGAAAAGTAAAAAAAAAAAAGTAAATTTTTTCTAAACTTTGAGAACTCAAACCAGATTAAATTTACAGAGCTCTAGTATGTAGGGAGGCTCCCCAGTGCAGAAGTAGAGACATAGCTGTTGACCTGCTAAGACAAAGAGCCTAGGGTGGCGAAAGGATTTAAACAAAAACAAAAACAGCCACCAGGGAGGAAGAACAACAAAGCCCAGAAGTATTTTTAGTAAGTGTTTTATTGATCCTTTAAAAAAACATCATTACCAAACCCCCCTGACTGAGCCCCACTAGAACTCTCCATGGCAACAAAGTTCCCAATCAGGGAAATTGGGGTTCGGTAGTGATTTTTTAAAGCATCAGTATATCCAATAGGTTGTCATGCAGTCTTTTCTTGAAGATCTCTACTAAGGTGTGAGAAAGAGACACATTAACAAAGCAGCCTATTCTTTTTAGATAGTTCTGATTGTTAGTAAGTTTGTTTTTTCCTTGCACCAAGCCTAAATCTGCCTCTTTCCTTTCCATCAGTAACTCCTAGTTCTGGAGTTGGAGACCAAGTGGAAAATTTGAATCTACCACATAACAGTCCTACAAATACTCTTGTTGAACCCATGTCATGGGACTCCACTACTTCTTGATAACTCTAAGAAATTTTGGTTGGAGCTTAAAGTTGAGAGACTCCCAGACTTTCATCTTTTGAGAATCCAAAGAACTAAAAACAAAACAAAAACACATTTTGACTCAGTGATTGAAGTAGTCTGCTCACATTCACACACACACACATATATACATATACACATACACATATACATACATATGTATGTATGTATATGTATATCTATATGTATATGAACATTTTGACTTCTTGGCATTGTGTATCACATCAGAAATCTCTAGATAATCAAACTTTATGGAAGGAGCTGTTCTAGTTAACTGAGTTTTCTGAGAAGATGGGGGTTAACCGAAAGTTCATTTTGTTCTAACTTTTGCTATTGAAAATCTTTCCAGAATACATGAATCCTCTTTATATCTCCAGTCAATCTAGCTTACTGTCCATGACTGCAACTGTCTTTGCTGAATAAAAAGGTCAGCAGGACCTCAGAAACATTATTTTGAGTATCAATGATAGTTATCCAGACATTAGGGTGGAGATGAAGTGGAGAAGATGAGGCTGAGCATACATTGAACTCAAGATACTTCCTGGAAATAACTTTTTGGTTAAATCCATGACACAACCTTTTTTGGATATGATTTGCTTCTTGTTTTTAAAACAAAAAGCAATAAAAATACCTGTTTACCTAAGGATTATGGATAATTGGACTATGGTTAATTTAATTTTTGCTGTATTTTCCCATTTCTTCGGGATACCTACACCCAGATTAACTATGGGTTTAAAAAATTAATCCAAATTCTTTTCTTTGCCACCAACTACCTATATCATTTAAGGGAAATTAGTTAACTTTCTTGGAATTCACTTTTCTGTCTATTAAGTGAAAGTGTTGAAAAATGTCACATCTGTAGTATCTTCTAGTTCCAAATCTCATTACCTTATCCCATGTTCTAAATGTTTCATGATATTGGATGAGTGTAGTAGACTACAAACTACTTGAGGGTAGGAACTATGTTGATTTTCATGTTTACATCCCAGTCACCAAGTACAATGTCTTGTACATAGTAGGTACTTACTATATGCCCATTGAATTGTATAAAAATAAACTAGAAGATGAGGGTTTAAAATAGTTCCAGGTCATGTGTCTCTTTTGTTAATTGTGTCTATAGAGAGGATGTTATCTTTCTCAAAATTAGCTGGCAAAATATTAAGAGCTATCTAGTCCCTGAGGCAAAAGAGATAATTTCAATTAAGTACCAACCCATATGCCCACTTTCCCAACTCTACAAAATTATTGTGAACTGTGCAGAAGTAACATAAAGGGATGTCACTAGAGAGCTATTTAACTGTATAAAAGGATGAGTCAGTACTATAATGAGATTGATGGTTAACTGATAGACATACCACATGTTCTGTTGATATCCACTCAAAGCCTAGAGACATAGGGAAAGTCCAAGCATGGTGAATGAATTCCGTATAGAGGATTTATGAGATAAGAATGAAGACAAGGGTCACAGAAGATGTGCATATTTGGATGAATTGTAGTCTGCATCATTGGAGGGAGAAGACAGAATTAATAAAATCATGAATCCATTAAAGTACTAAAGAAATAAGCCTTCTAGTCAGTCAGTCAGTCAACAAGAATTTATTAAGCTCCAGTATTCATAGCTGAGCCAGATACTCAGCTAAATGTGGAGGATACGAAGAAAGTCAAATGACAGTCCTTGCTCTCAGGAAGTTCACAGTCTAATGCAAGAGACAACATATAAATAACTATGTATAAACAAGATATATACAGAATAATCAACAAAAGGAAGCCATTAGAATTAACTGGGATCAGGAAAGGTATCTCCTGATCAACAAATCCAATGGCCTTCATTCAAACCTCATCTTCTTTGACTTTATTTTCTCTACTTACATAGCCATCACCTTAATTCAAGTCCATTTCACCCCTAGCGGGGACTATAGCAGTGGTCTCCTGATTGATTTCCTTCCCTCAATTCTCTCATCACTCCAATTTAATCCCAGTCCCCATTCCCTCTTCTGAGACTGGTTCTAAGCTGTGGAAATTTGCTCTGGGCTCAACACAAATAGTCACAGTCCTTCAGGAACAAAAGTTTGTTGGGGCCCACAACTCCATAGCATCAGCCTAGCAAAGCTCTAAACTGCTTGTTCTCGGACAAACAACCCTGTAGAATCAACAGAGCCAGAGCTGGGCCAACAATCCCATAGCACCAGTAGAGCCAGTCAGGGTGAGCAGCCCTGTAATGCCAACACTGTAAAATTCCAAACTGCTAATACTCAGTCATATAATTAAGGAGCAGTGAAAGCAAGAAAGGGCACCAGAACAGGACACTGTACTTACGGGAAAGGGGGAAGTGCTGGGCAGAACTCCACTAAACCTGAAGCAAAGAGCACAACAACTAGCTATGGGCAGTTTTGACCATCTAAACTGGTAAACTGTGAATTTCCCAGCATGGGAAAAGGGTGAGAAGCTTTGAGACCCTACCCCCAAAGAAAAGAGATTCAGAGGGAAGGAAGTAAAAAGTCAGCAATAGAGGGTGGGTGTTATAGGGAGACTAAATTACCAAAGATTTCAGGAAGAAAAAAATTGAAAGACCTGGACCAGGGGTGGGGAACCTGTGGCGTCAAGGATAATGTGGGCTTCTAGGTCCTTGGGTGTAGCCTTTTGACTGAGTCCAAGTTTTATAGAACAAATCCTTTTATTAAGCGGATTTGTTCTGTGAAGTTTGGATTCAAAAGGCTGCACTTGAGGACCTAGAGGGTCACACATGACCTCAAAGCTGCAGATTCCCCACCCCTGATCTGGACCATAAACAGATAAATAAACAGGAAAAACAGTAACAACAGAAGGAAATATGACCTCCATATCTAATAAATTAGTTCAGACATCTATGAGTAAATACTGAAAAGCAAAAGAAAATTATCTAGCACCTGATGAGGCATAGGATCCTGTGAAAATTATGGCAGCAGAACTTATGTCCTGCACAGCAAAAAAAAAAAAAAATGGATAGAATAGAAAAACTGGAATCTTTAATGGAAAGCCTCACCAAAAAAATAAAAGAGAGAACAATAAATTGGTAATTCAAACACAAAGAAGTTAAGAACAATGTAGAAAAAATTAACCTTAAAAATATGCTCACTATGTAAGCAAAATATACTGATCTCAGTTATAGCAAAGAGGCCACAGTTTGAAAGGAATTCTGTATATAGAGGCAGCTATTTTTCCTCTTCCAAGAAAGATGAAAAAGTAACACCCCATTATACGGACCAATGAGAGACAGAGTTGACATTTCATCGTTGAGGGTAAAAAGCACAAGAAGGAGAGTTCTCAGAAGCTTCAAGGACAGCAGAAGTCAGCCAGCTCTCAGGTGTTGCTGATTCCAGTCTCTCCCAAACACACTGTTTTTTTGCCTGGAAGTAAGGCTGTTTAAGGAAACATCAGTATGTGAACTGATGCTGGTGATTATTACACTAGCCAGAGCAATAGAGAGAGTGGGGCTACCAGGGTGGGAAATTTAGAATGTGCTAACAGTATTGTTTCTTTCACCCTAGCTTCTCTTTAGATGCCACCAGTCTGAATCTTGACAACCCAGATAGCTACTTGTCAATTGTCTTATAGAAGGAAATCTTGTTTAGTCATGAGTTGGACAAGATGGAGTCTCATGTTGCTTCTACTTATGTTCTTTTGTGATAGTGATTTTTCATGTCTGAAGCAGGGAAAGGAACAACCTTCCATGCTACTCTTTTTCAGAAGTGCCCTACAGTCAGAATAATTGGAAGATATCTGACCTCATCAGTGTTGAAGTCAGGTTATGTTATGTCTAGAAAAATAACTGTGAAAAAAAATAGTGTGAAGTGACAGATATGTATTTTAAGTTTGGAAGTCATGTGACTTAATGATGCATTTCTGTTGATGTAATGATGCATTTATTTTCAATTTTATATCTGTTTATCCTTCTTTTAAGATAATAATTGAGAAACAGTGTAACATTTGTAGATTAAGAATTGACCTCAAAGTCAGGAAGATTTGCATTCGAGTCTTGCCTCTGAGCTATGTGACCCCGGGTCAGTCACAGCCTCTCAATATCTAGGCCACTATTGCAAAGCAAATGCTAACCTGAATTGGTAGAGAGCATTCTGCACCCAAGAACTCACAGACTTGGACCCCAAAAATGAATATCTATTTAATGTTTGCTACTAGTTTATTAGAGTTATATTTTCCTGGTAAAGTTATCCTTGGGGATGCATATTTGTGTCTGTTTTAGAACTCTCTGTTATTCATACCTGAGATACTACCTATTGGATCATGTACCACAACCTAAGGCACCATAGTTTATCTGGAATCGCAGTTCTATTGCCTAAGAAAAAATAAGCAGCTTCTACATAACTAGACTTGCAAATCCAAACCTATTGAGTGACAGAAAACACCACAACACAAAAGAAAATTATTTTGATATCGAATGGGACTCTATTGACAGGAGGCTGATTTTTACTCCTGGTCAGTTCCAACCCATAGTTTGGATTGAACATAAGAGGAAGGTATCACAAAAAGATGCTGAGAAAATATGACATTTTCATCTGATGAAAAGCATACTAAAAAATGAGACATCTAATCAAAGTACTTGTTAGTAACCCAGTGGTTATGAATCAGCATATGTGCATTAAAGATAAACAAATCCCAGAGTTTGTAGAAAAACAGAACCAGCATCATTTTTCTCATCCTGTGAATTGCCTTTGACAGGTCTGTGAAGTGCAAACCCCAACATCTGCTCAATATAATCCCATGACTCAGGATTGCCTGGGTATATTTAACCCCACATATGAATCCTTAACTATCTCAAAATCATTAAATAGAGGTTTCAAAAGTTAAATGAACATGATGCCAAACATCTGTATGGAAAAAAATGAAAACTTGTGCCCATCATCCAGATATTTCCACATATCTGATTATTCAACATTATATAGGGCGAACAAAATAATAGACTCATAGTTGGAAGACATAATAAAGAACACTTATAGTAGGTTCCAACTCAGCGCAAGTGTAATAGAAGTTTCTAATATCTCCCAAAAATTGACTAGGAGAAATAGATCAGTGATGTAGTGGGGAACATAGAAAAATATACAGACATACATTTCCCAACATTTTTGAGTTTTCTCTCTTCTCCATCCTTAAAGCAATTTCTGATCGACCATTCATTCCACATTGCTAAGAGCTGAGAGGGATCTGAAATTATTTGGAACTGGAGAAGGTAGCCTGCAACTACTTAATATTTGCAGTCTTGCTATGACTGCTGAATTACCATGGCTATAAAGCAAGCTGGGTTCCATGACAGATAAACTGAGATAGGACGGTGGTTGTAAGAACAAGCCAGAAAAAAAGATGCAGCCAAGGTGCTGAGGATGTGAAACAGACCAGAACACTTAGATGAAACTCAACTGAGCCTGAACTGGACCTGCAGCTTCTGTGAAAAAACCAGTGTTACTAAGGGGAAGGCCATTCCCAACTCTAATATGCCTGTTTTCTCTGCTTGCTGAACCAATCTAAAGAGTTCCAAATCTGCAATTCTCTCCTCATACCCTATCCTCCCCATATCCTAAGTAATGAGAGCAACAGGGTTCATATTACTAAAAGGCAACTTCTTTACAATTTTGCTATAGTTCTCCTATAGCCACTTTATAGTGTTTTAATAAAACACACAGACTTTACAAAATCCATGTTATGAATGAGGTCATTTGGTAGAGAGAGGGAGGTTTCCAAAATGCAATATTAAGGTCTGAGAACAGAGATGAGAGATTTCCTATCAGTAATTTGGGAATATATTCTATAACATGCCCTTGAATCTTTATTGAACTTGGGACCAGGACCTAGGCATTATGAGACGTATCAAACTGGAGAGGTAATATGGAAAGTAGCCTAAAAATTTGTAGGTTCTGGTAAGCTGTAAGGATACAGTGGCCTTTGAAACAGACAGCCTATGGACACTAAATGTCCCTGATGAAATCATTTTTTCATAGTGACCCAAACATCGCACCACCTAGTGATTAAATTATATTTTGCACTTCTTAGCTGGTTAGTTGCTTAATTAGATGTCATCATGCTTCCCCCCACCCCTTACAGGTGGCAAAAGGCAAAGAATCATAGAAACAGAGAGTTAATATTTGAAGGGACTTCAGAAGTCATTAAATCCAACTCCCTCATTTTACAGATGAGGAAACTAAGGAACAGAGGTTAAGTAGTTTGCCCAGGAAATGAGACAAATGTGTATTATTATTGCTTCTGCACTACCACCAAGGGCATACACATCCTCACTATCTTACTACACAAGAATTCCTTACGGAGTTTTGACAGACGAACAAAAACTATCTGCTTAAACAAACTCAGGGACGAGGAAGTCACAATCTCATGAGCTGAACTATTCCATTGTTAGGTAGTTCTGAATTACTAGAATGACTACCACCAAATCAGTCCTGATCTCTTATTCAAAGTCCAGCTTTCTACCTCCAGTTCTATCTCTACTGCACATATCCATTGGAATGTTCCTTTATGTTCTGAATTAATCAGGACAAAAACTAAATCTGTCATTTGTTCTCTCCAAAACTAGTTCCCTCTCCTTTACACCGGAGCTCAAAATCTTAAAGATATTGTTGCTTCCTCACTCTCCCAGATCTATAATGAAGTCAGTCAATCCAACCAATCCAATAAATGTTTATTATGCATATACTATGAGCTAAACACTAAGCAAGGTGCTGGGAGGGAGGGTGAGGGAACATTTATTTAGCGCTTACTATATACCAGGCACTATACTAAGTACTTTACAAATATTATCTCATTTAATCTTCACAACAACAGTGAGAGGTAGACATTATTATGATCCCCATTTTTTAGTTGAGGAAACTGAGACAGATATACTTTAAATGAACTTATCCAAGGTCACACATTTAGTAAGTGCCTGAGGTTGGATGTGAATTCAGGTCTCCCTGACTCCAGGCCCATTGAGCCACCTAGCTTTGGATAATACATTTTTGTTATGCAAAGATGAACAACATGGAGTCCTTAACTTCCTAGAATTTGTACCCTTGCAAGATGTGATCTCCTTGGGGAAAGAATTATTTTTCATTTCATCTTTGAACCCGCAGTACATGGTTTAGCACAGAGACTTACACAGAGTAAATGTTTAATAAATACCTCTTACTGTTACAGTCTAGGAAAGGTCCTGGAACATACAGTAAGGTACTCAAATCCTCAAATAAATTCTTCCCCTCCTTGATGTGGCTTTTCTTTCCAATGACTAGCTTCATTCCCCTCCTGGCTGTGCTTCTGGCTTTCTGGCCTTCAATATGCTACCTCAGATAGCCAGAAACACAAGAAATTCTCTCAATGCCTGGGGCCTCGTCATCCTGGAACATCCCTCTGCTACACTGACTCCCGCATGAGCGCCTCCATTTTGGAGATGTGGCCTAGACCACCCAATCTTCATTCCTTCCTGGATGTGCTCCTGACTTTCTAGATTCCACCACCTTCACCCCCCATCCCCAAATGCCCTTTTCAGCTCCCTTTTGTGTGTTGTCTTCCTTGTATATACATATATACATACATACATACATACATACATACATACATACATACATATATATATATATTTATATAAGGTCCTTCAGGGATAGACTGTTTCTTTTTGCTTGTATTTGTATTCCCAGTGCTTAGCACAGAACTTGGCACGTAGTAAACTCTTAATAAATGCTTGTTGCCTTGCCTTACCTAGCTTTACTTGCATGTCTTTGTGAGAATCTTATCCATGTGCTCCCAGGAGGCCCACTCAACATTCTCATGGCCTTCCTATATTTCTCCTGAATGTGCAAGGATAATAGTGAAACATTGGGGCACACAAAGTATATTTCCCCCATTCACCAGTCCATCTTCTTTTTTCAATTACACCATCTCTAATGGCATCTTTTCCTTTGCTGTTTCTTAACAGTTCTTTGTCACTTGCTGCAGCTTGCTGATACCCGTGATGTACTTCCTCCTTGCTTTTAGAAAGATCTATAATTTAATTCTTCAGAGACTGTAGTATTCCATAACTTGCAACCATATACGAGCAATGGTAGCATATTGTTACTAAAATTATGTATCTTTGTTTCAAGAAGAAATTTGGAGTCATTTAAGGAATTCTTCTACAATTTCTCATGAACAATCTAGCCCACTCTCTTCCTCCTCTTTACTTCTAAGTCCCACTTGTTGTCCATTGGCTGTTGCTGATTGTGATTAGTGCATTACAACCCAAGAGGTTGCAGGGTTTCTGGGACAAGATCCATGTCATTAAGAGTTTAGCCCAGGGGTGGGGAACCTGTAGCCTTGAGGCCACATGTGGCCTTCTAGGTCCTCAAGTACAGCCTTTGGACAGAATCCAAACTTCACAGAACAAATCCCCTTAATAAAAGGATTTTTTCAGTAAAACTTTTGACTTTTTCAGTCAAAAAGCCACACCCAAGGAGGGTGCATGTGACCTCCAGGCTGCAAGTTTCCCACCCTTGGAAGCCTAATAATCCACTTATTAAAAACAAAATGGATTAAAAATGCTTATTGTTCAGACTATGGCATGTGGTTAAATGGACGGCCTAAAATTTATCCATTAGTATATATGTCTTAGACAGACAACATAAACCAACAAATTAACAAAACAGAAAAAAAAGAACAAAAATTCATGAGAGATAAAGCCAAAGGAAGGATCATTTCTAATGTGTGTATGTGTGTATGTGTGTGTCTGGGCATCTGTGTGTGTGTGTGTGTGTTTTGTAGAAGAGGGAAGTAAGGTAGTAGACAAGGGAAAGTTTTGTGGTGGAGGTGACATTTTGGAGGAAGTTCCAAATAAAGGAAATGCCATGAGCAGAGGTCTGTGGCTGTGACAGCATGAGATGTGAGTAATGAAGCTTGGTTAGAGTATGGAAAACAAAAAAGAAATAATATAGGATAGAATATGAAGAGTCTCAAATGTCATGATAAGGATCTTTAACTTTTTGTAGCTAATAAGGATTTACTGAAGGGTTTTAAATAAAGTCATGAAACAATCAGATTTGATTTTAGTATGAAGTTTAGTATGAAGGATGAATTGAAGGTGAGGGTTGATTAGAGGTAAAAGATCTAATAGGAGGCAGGTGACAGCAGCAACTTGTGGAAGGCCTGGAGGTAGAAGATGTAACAGAGATAGAACAGACACAACTTCCTAAGCTATCTACTATGAGAAGTAAGAGGAAGGAACTACAAGAAGTAAGAGGAAGGAGTATCAATGGAAACCCCAAAGTTCAAGTTTGAATAACTGCTTGTACCATTGACAAGTTGTATTTGTTTTTCTCCCAGAATGTCTTTTTGTGTATATTCCTTCCTTACTATTTCAATTGACACCTTGATAGTCCATGAACGTCATTCATGGACTATTACAAGAGCCACCTAACTGTTCTCTTTATTTTCCCCATGAAGTCATCCTATAAACTGCTACCAAGTTAATTTCCCCAATGAATTTCTTTCATAATGCTACTTTTCTACTGAAAAATATCTAATGGCTCCCAATTTTCTATAAAATTAAGTCTAAATTGTTCAATCTGAAAATCCAAGACTCAAAGTGTAAGTAAGAACACCAGGATCTGTCATTTATCAGCTATCTGACCTTGGAGAACTCAATCATTTAACCCTTCTGCCCCAGTTTCTTCATTTGTAAGATCCAGTTTAAGTCTCCTCTTCCATAAAGCCCATCTTGAAACCAAACAAAACACGAGTTTAAAGAGTTAAATGGGTTTGTTCACATCACATAAGGTATTATTATTGATCCAAATTAAAGACTCCATTCCTGCCCTCTAGGAGCTAGAGAGATGACATACATACTTAAATGACCTTTGAAACCCTTTCAAAGGAGTTAATGAGACTGACAAGCCTAAATACAAGCTATGCACTTGGGTGACAAGAGACTGAATTTAAGTCAAAATGTTTGTTGCTTAAGTCCCATGGCATAACCCTAGTTACTAAGGAAGCTCACTAGAGAATCATAAAGGTCATCCTGACTCCACTGATGTTTACCAGTGTTTAATAAACTGGTCATTATTGTGAAGCCTTTGGGCAGATTCATTTGACCCTGAAAAGTGATTCAGACCTGCCACACTCCCAAGCCCTCCAAAACAAACATCAGCAATTATCTAACTGGAAATCAGCTTGGGAAGCAATGGAGGGAGAGCCAACCCATTGCTGTCCCTGTTTGTCAACATTTCAAAGCAGGCTTGCCCTACAACAGAGAGTGTTAATAATAGTTAACACATTTTCATATTAATCGAAACCTGGCATTCCCAATTGGGTCCCTGTCCCCAATGTGTCATCTTTCTATAAGGATGGAAATTAGATAATTGTCCCTGGAACCAATTTTTATTCATTGGCCTTCTAGCTGTAAAAAGACAGATCTTACATATGACGTTTCAGTGTTCAGAATTTAAAAAATGTTCAAATCTTGTCTTTTTCCTTTCTCTTTTTTTCCTCCCACCTTGTTTCTCTCCTCCCTTATACTTTATTCTCCCCTTCTCTCTTTTCTCTCTTTCTCTTTCCTCTTTTTCTGTTTTCTCTCTAATACCCCCTCTTCCTCTGCCTTCTCAACTTTTCCCTATAACTAATGCTGTTGTCTGAATCTTTAATTCCAGGGAGCCCACATCTTTAAAGAACAAAAGGGGATATGGTCAGCATATTTAAAGGAATTGAAATTTAAAAGAAACTACATAAAACCTTGTGACAATAATGTGATGGTTTTACTTCCTCATATTTCATTACCATCAATAAACAACCTTTTTATTATTTGATTTTACAATCAATCAATAGCCTTTGTTAATCAGTCAATAAGAATTTATTAAACACCTACCACATGCCAGGCACAGTAATAAGTGCTAGAGATAGTCCTTCTATTCAAGATGTTCACAGTTTACTTAAGGAAATAACATACCAACAACTATGTACAAACAAGATATATACAGAAAAAAATGAGATAATTAAGAGTGAAAGCACTAATATTAAGGGAAAATCAAGAAAGCTTTCTTGTAAAAGGTCAGATTTCATCAAGGGCTTGAAAAAAACCAAGGAAGCCAAGAAGTAGAGAAGTGAGAAATAATTCCAGGCACAAGGGACAGACAATGAAAACGTCTGTAATCTGTAGATGGAGTGTCTTATCCAAGGAACATCAAGAACAAAATTATCACTGGATAGTAGAATACATAAGTAGGAGAGGTGGGAAGGAGGAAAGTGCAAAAAATAAAAAGCTGGAAAGGTAGGAAAGGTCTAGCTTGGGTAGGGTTTTGAATGTCAAAAGATGTTATATTTGATCCTGGAAATTGTAGAAAGTCACTAGAGTGTATTACAGTCTTAGCTTTGCTTTCAGAAGATTAATTTGGCAGCTGAATGGAGTATGAACTGGAATGAGGAGAGATCTGAGGTAGAGAGACCAATCATAAGGCTATTATAACAGTTCAGTCATGAGCTGATGAGGGTCTGCACCAGGGTGATGGCAGTGTCAGAGGAGAGAAGTGGACATAAATGAAAGACGTTATGAAGGTATGTTTGACAGTCCTTGGCAATAGATTGCATTTGATGAGTAAAAGAGTCTGAGGAGTTAAGGTGATGCTTAGATTGTGAACCTCTGTGACTATGAAGGTAGTAGTACCATCAAAAGAAACAAGGAAGTCATGAATAAGGGAGAGTATGAGGACAGGAAGATAATGAGGTCAGTTTTTGATATATTGAGTTTAAAATGTCTCAGGGACATCCAATTGGAGATGTCTAAGAGTCAAATATGGAGGTCAGGAGAGAGGTCAAGGCTGGAAAAATAAATCTAGGAATCATCAGCATAAACAGGATAATTGGATACACATGCTGATTATGCATCAGGCACTGTTCTAGGCACTGGAGATATAAATACTACTTAGAATGAAGCACTTCCTCCTCAAAAGGTTGTTACATTCTAAAGAGGGAGACAAGTACATATATAATATTTTGTGATCCTATTATTCAGTGTATACTCAGTCTTATGCTACTTGAATAGAATAATTGGATTTTAAACTGAAAAATAATTTTATCCAAGCAGTCATTTACAGATAAAAAAATTGAGACCCAGAGAAGTTAGGTGACTGGTTTAAGATCACATAGGTAAATCATTGTGTAAGAGTGGGCCTTCTCAGTATAAAGTCAGTGCTCTTTCATCATACTACCGTTTAATCATGGCTCTTATGTTGTTCTTCATTTCACCTCATTTGTATCCTTGGTAGTCAAGTTCAAACCATCTTGGAATTTATTATCCATTCCTAGAATTACTTTTGCATTGACATGGTTGATATTGGCTGATGACAGTGTCCTGAATTTCTAGCATCCCAGATATTTTTTTCCAATCCTTAATAGTCTGACTACCACTGAAATTGAAAGAAATTGCTCCTGCCTTTCAGCCAGAGGCTTGTTGGCTGCCCAGTGACTTCCTATCACCTAGGGCTCAGAAATGACGACAAGAAGATGAAAGGCAATTCCAGTAAATGGCTTTATGATGAATAGAGAATATGATGGCATTCCCAAATTCAGGAAGGACAACTAAAGCCATTGAATCTTTCTGTCTCCTGTCATATTAACTCATATTATTTCATGATAATTGCAAACCAATTAGGAACAGGTAGCTGTAGGTCAGGTCAGGCAGGTCAAGAAAACCTAGGATCAGGAGTATCAGTCCCATAGCCAGAAGTAGTGAAATGATTAGTGCCTAGTTTTGTTAGTGCCACAGAGAAGGAAATCATGGAACTGGCTGCATTGTGTCTGCATTAAAATACTACTATGGATATACAAGGGCTGTGTGTAGCAGGAAGTATCAAGGAGAGGAACTGTAGAATCAGAGGATCATAGATATGAAGCTAGAAGGGACCTCAGAAGCATCTAATTCATCTCTCCTCCCATTTTACAGATGAGGATACCATATTAGATTGACTCTAGGGAGGTCAAGAAACTTTGCTGAAGGTTATACAGTTAACAAGTATCAGAAGTGGGATTTGAACCCAGTGGTAATGGTTGCCAACATTTAATTGACTGGTCATTATTGAAGAGTCTTTTTTGTGAGGCAATCAGGGTTAAGTGACTTGCCCAGGGTCATACAGATAGTGTCTGAGACAGATTTGAACTCAAGTCCTCCTAACTACACTGCCAGTGCTTTATCCACTGCTCCACCTAGCTACCCCCTTGATGAGTCTTTTGACAGATTCATATGATCCTGGAAAGTAACTCAGACCCAGATAAGCATCTGAGACTCTGAAAAGGTATGCTTATATTATGATTTCCAGGACACTTCCTTAATGGAATCTCATTTTCATATGTCATGTCCATTACACTGACCTGTGGGATGTTAGCCAGGAGAATTGTATGTTGTGGTAACACTTTCTGGGCACTTGTGTGCTTGCAATATTACTACTTCTCAAGTAGGTAAGGATTTCACCTTTCTGGCCCAGAAAACTGTGTGATTATAAGGTCTTTTTGAAACAGCTAAAATACAATCTCGATAACAATTATATAAGAACCTGTCCCATGAACCTCAGGACTTATTTAGTAGTATCACCCTGGGCTTAATTCCTCCTTTTGCCTCCATGGAGGTCCTGGTGCATCTTGTTCATAGGCTCAAGGAGCAGCTGCCCAAGTGGAATATAATGAATCCAAGAGTAATTTTGCAGAAAGATCAAATTATTCTGGTCACTGTGACCAGTCCTCCAGGACCGCAAGCCACTATAGCCCTACCTACCTATCTTTGCTGTTCATTTTTAAGAGATGAGTGACAGTAAATGTTGATCTTTTTTGTTAGTGTGAACTAACATTTAAGGTAATCACTCATTTTCATCACAGATCTTCTAACATGTCATAAGAAAATTGGGAAGTGTTGTCAATTTTGCAGTTCTTTCATTAGAAAAAAAAATTGGAAAGACATAACCTACTGTTGATAGATTATAGATAGTTTAATAGTGAATTAGTAGATACATTCATGTCTATCACAGTGTGGATGGGACAAAATATGACAAAGGATGAAGGTTGCTGGTAGTCAATATTAATTAATTTTGGCAGTTACAATTTATTTCTGGTTTGCAAGAGGCACTGTTGGTATAAATATTTATAAAGACAATGAACAAGGAATCAAAGAATCCTTAGATCCAAGAAATTGGCTACTATAGAACTAGTTACAGTAATATTTTGAAACAGTTGTGAAACTGGTAGATAACCATACTATTGTAGAGCTAGAAAGCTGGAAATGATAGACACTGATATAGATTGTGTACATAGATAAATATAAAGATATAGAAGTAGAGCATTGATTATGTGCTTACTATATGATAGGCTTTGTGCTAAGATATAGGGACTCAGGTCCAAGCACACTAGGCAGTCTCTGCACTCAAGATGATTACATTTTAATAAGGAAAGACAAAATATAAAGAGGAGATGGAAAGGGAGGTTTTGGAGGAAAGAGTTGGAGCAGGCCAGGTTAATCATATAGTAGCATGGTGTGAAACTGGCCATGAAGTATCTTGGAGACCCATGACTTGACAAAATAAAGTAAAAGTTTACCTATAAGAGCCAAGCGACCCAGGGACAGTATTTATCTTACCATTGGGGTTTCAGTGGATATTTTGTTTGGAGTACAAGGCATGATGTTGACTGGGCATGGAGGGGGCATGGAGGTCTAGACCCTACTAAGAAAAAGAAAAAGCTGTAAGAGCTGAGGATTTTGTCAACTATCACATTATTTTTATATAAAAGATGGGGAGATTTGGGCTAGATGATGGTATAATTAAATGGATTTAGAACAGGATGAATGACCTGACTCAAAGAGTTATTGCTAATTGTTCATTGTCAGGGGACAGGAGATGCCCAATGGAGTGCCCTAGGGAACTGTCCTTAGTTTTGTGCTATTTGGCATTTTCATCAATAACTTAGGTAAAGGCTAGATGACATGTGCATCAAATTTGCAGATGACACAAAACTAGGAAGAATTATTAATGTGCTGGATGCTAGAGTGAGGATATAAAAAGATCTTGACATACAAGAGCATCAGGCTAAATCTAATAAGAGGAAATGCAATAGGATGTCAAGTCTTATATTTGGGTTCAAAAAATCACCCCTGGGGACTCGGTAGGACTACTCAGAGCCATAAGTCACAGCCTTGGTAAACCAAAAGGAATTAGTTTATTTCAAGAAACCCTAGATATTATTGAAATGCCATGACCAGTATATGTTATTTTTTGTGCTTTCTTTCCCTCTAGATGACTCACATTCCTGTAATAAAACTACTTTGACCAATGCACTACTTAGAAGTCTGGAACTTAGAGTAGAAGAAACTGAGACCAATTCATCATTTAAACCCAAGGGTATATTCAACCATGATAAAGAAGTAAGACTAGCCCTTGCCATGGTTTTCCCTGGCTATGATTCTTCCACAGGTGGGTTTCACTAGACATATGGTTTTTAACCTTTTTGTGTCAGGACCCCTTCTCAGAATAATGTTTTTAAATACAGAAGATTAAGTATTTAAGATTGCAAAGAAAATGAATTATACTAAACTATAGTTATCTTAAAAAAAAAAACAGACCTCAAATTAAGAACCCTTGTATTCAATGGAGGAGGTTGTGCAGGCTCACCATAAAAGGAAGTGAAAATCAAATATAGATAGATAGATGATAGATAGATAGAGATAGATATAGTGCTTAGCTGTACGTCTAGACACAGATATATTCTCTCTCTCTCTCTCTCTCTCTCTCTCTCTCTCTCTCTCTCTCTCTTTCCCCCATCAGAGAGAGTAGCCTGATGAGAAATAGTATGTCTAGGATTTTATCACAGGCTATAAATAGTAACAATACATGAGGAGTTCTCCAGAAAAGCCATGAGGTCCTATACCACTGGTGCTATCTCTTCAAGTCTGATATCAGGTAGAGCTTTCTTTCATAATTGATTTACTAACTTCACAGGTAAATAACATGATCTTTTTTTCACTAGGTCAATTCTTTAAAATGTGCTACTTGATCTTACCTCCAAAGATAGCATAAGGAAGTTGTTTGCTTGCATTAGCTCCCCCTACAGTTGATCCCAGATAGGTGCCTATAATTTACAAATAAATTCTGAAGAAAACTGTAATATAGTTTTAGAGTTTATCTATCACTTACCATGACCTACCACTCATAGCACAATAGACAATTACTGCATGCACATCATCCTATTATACTATATTTTTGCTACACGCTCTCAGCAGGCCTGGAACGTTCATGCTGATGGAAAAAATGCTAAGAATAACAGATTGTGTTCTGTCCTTGGAAGCTCACCTTTACATGTAGCCTATAGAATCTTTTCATTTCTGTATCTGGCAGATTTACCAGAAACTTAATAATCACCAGCTTTGATGAGTTCAAAGGAAAGTAAAACTTGGGTCTTTGACCATGCATTAAGGTGGGTATGGGAGCAGGAAAGAGAATAGAGAAATTAGCAGAAAATAAAGGTTCCACTGTAGGAATACACACACACATATACATACATGCATACATACATACATACATATTTACATACACACAAGTAAGCTTGCTTACTTTGCTGGGTTTCATATCCTGACTTGCCATCTGCAGCATTTCCTTCTTGGTAACCTGATTAGATGTCTGCTAAATAACTAATAAAGTGAGTGGTAGACTCAGGGAGACCTTAGTCCTAATTCTGCTTCTAAATGCTACTAGATGTATGACCACAGGCAAATTTCTTAACTTTTCAGAGCATCAATTTCCTCATTGGCAAAATGGGAACAATAATACCTATAGTACTTACACTTCATAAGGCAGGTATAAGGCCCAAATGAAATATTGAATAAGAGATTTTGTATGAACTTTAAGATATATATATATATATACATATATATAAGTATTGGCTATTATTATAAATATCATCAAAATAGAAAGAAAGGCAGTATAGAATAATGGATAACTGACCCTGGAGGCATGGAGACCCAAAGACCTGAGCTCAGTTCTAGCCTCTGACACCTCTACTTAGAGCAAGTTACTTGACCTCTCTTAGTGTATATCTTTATGAAACTTTCTAAGACGATAAAGTTGAGAAGTGGTGCTGACTTGCATTGATAGGCAGTTGCTAATATGAATGAAATCCTATCCTTATCATTGCAATAATGAGCCAGCAGGACATTGGCACTATGACTTCCTTCTGAACACTCTCTACTACCAGCTGCTGGCCCAAATCCATTCATGCCACCTTTTCAAAGAATAATAACTAACATTTACATAGCACATTAAACTTTACAGGCCACTTTTCATGTATCATTTCATTAGTACCTCACAATACTCATGTTAAGTAATGACTTCTGTTAGTACGAAAAATCCCCAGTATTTCCGCCTGAACTTCTTGTGATACATTGTCTTTACTCTAGTCAAGCTACTCCAGTCTGGTGCTCCAGCCGTGCCCTTCCTCTGGAATGCCCATGTATAGGCTTGTCCTTGCTGAAAACTCCATGCTTAATAGTTCATTGGTGCCTCATCAGAGGTAGAAACCAATAGGATATGCTTGAGTTAGACTCTGTTCCTCCCTATAAAATATCTGGTTCTCTTCTTCATTTTCCCTCTGTTCCATATGGTGTAGGACAACTTAGGTGTTCTCTGAAGGTACTAGGAGAAGTGCTGAGAACTGGTGTAACCTGGATGCTGGGTCACATGAAGGTTGCACCATGATCATTGTTCCCCTTTGTCCTTCAACAATGGCCACAAAAATACCTCATTTAAGGCCTGGACTCCTGTATTGGCTATCAAGGGAAACTCCTACATTTCCAAAAACCCAGCTGTATTTTTGTCTTTCAAGTGGCTATGATTATGTACCTTTGCCACCTCTTCCTCTACCCCATCCCTTGACCCATCATGGATACCTCAAGTTAAAGCTTTATGTGAGATAAAATGAGTCCCTAATAAGAGTTATTTGCTTTTAGAATTTTAGAAGGTTGTTCATTTACAAAAAAGTTGAAAAGAGTTACAAATTCCTGGGGGAGGGGGACAGTAATACAGCTATTATTATATTATGCCTATTTTATAGATGAAGAAACTGAGTTTCATAAAAGTGAAAGTGATTTGCCTGTGGTCACACAGCTAAGTGTCATAAACAAAGCTTAAACTCAGGTCTTCCTAACTCCAGATCCAAAATGCTATGCATTTCACCACACTACATTCTCATGAAGTTCCAAGGACCCGTCATATAGAGCTCAGTCACACTTGATCTTTTCAGGGACCAAGGTTAGACTAATAAACAGAATGATTAAAACGGTGTACAGGGTAGATATGTCTAGAAAGTCATATGATAAAGGTGAGAGAGAGAGAGAGAGAGAAAGAGAGATACACATATCCCCTTTGTCATAACACATGCATGGTTATTATGAGTATTGAAAAGGAGCTAAGATGAGAATGAAGGAAGCCCAAACTAGAGGACATAGGCAAGAGTAGGAGGTCAAAGAAGCAGGTTGTGGTTGGTGTTCAGGTCTAAGCAACAGAAAGGGATATCTCTACAAAAGAAGCCTAAGTATTCAGGCATGGGGAAGGGTTCAGGGTCCAAGATATGAAGAAATGAGTAAGATAAATGTTTCTGACAGATAACATCATCTCACAATATAGGAAAAGGAAGAAAGGGATAGATGAGAATTGATGATTCAAAGTGTGATACGCTCCCCCAAATCTCTGATTGGGGGTATCATCTGACTGCCTAATGGACTGGTTCTGCCTTAGTCATTACCCCCTTCCTTTCCTGAAACCCTCTGTGTCTGAAATTTTCTATGACTGGCACTTACTAGGCTAGAAACATATGGTTCCCTAGCCAACTGTGATATCAGAGATAGGAAATCATTAAGAACCACCTAATCAGAGACTGCCCTACACACACGCTTATGAAACACTTAGCCCCAGTTAGCTAACTGAACTGCCCTACTATGTAGCATGCAAACATCCTGGTGAAAGTTGACATAGAAGATGTGTCAAGACTTGGGAGCAGACCCTTAAAAGACTACCATGGATTCCCTCCTCCTGCCATGGCCAAGAAAGAATTATACCAGAGGCTTTCTTGTAGTGTTACTTGTGATATTTTAACCATACCACTTTGGAGTTGTGGAATGGACTTTGTTTTTGTTTTTTTTAAACATTCTTTTTTTTTGAGTTCCAAATTCTCTGCATCACTGCAGCCCTGCCCCATCGATTGAGTAGGCCAATAATATGATACTCATGGAATACTCTTTGAAGGGTATCCTGGCCCCAGTGTGGTAATGGTGTGCTGCCTTAGTTTTTGTATATATAATACCCAGCATTTATTATTTAAACCTCTTTAAGGTTTGTAAAGCATTATACATATGTTATCTCCTTTGATCCCTACAACAACCCCAAGAGGCTGTTATTATTCCCATTTACAGATGGGGAATTGAGCTGAGAGGTTAAATGATTTCTTGATAGTCACACAGGTAGTAAATGTCTAAGGCAATATTTGAACTAGGGCTTTTCCCATTCCAAGTTCAGTCCTTTACTCAATGTACCACCCAGCTCCTGTCCTAGTTTGAGGAAATGCATGCTATCCTAACATCCTCACCTTAAAGCCCCTGCATTCCTCCCACACAATGTTCTTTTGAATATTTCTAGTTAAACCTGATTGCCTCTTAATCATGTAAAGTAAATATTCTTTTCAACATTGATTGATTTGCCTAGTTCTTTGAATTATAATTCCCAACAATGCGCCCAGGAACTAAGAGAGAACCTTTTTGCCCTGGATTTAAGTAAACTCTTTTGGTCCTGTGTACTTGTCATAAAGTCCAGAGAATAAGGAGGAGATCAGAAACTGTTATCAAGTTGCAGCTGTCAGTGAACATGCGGCGATGTCATTATTGTCCAGCCCTTTATTCTTCCTTCTGGCCAAGATCTCAGGCAGCTTCCAGCACAGACTGGTGCACAAAAATTACCTAGGCACATAAATGAACAAAAACACAGACATTCTGGAAGATGTATCCAGGCAACCAGATATCTGCCATGCCTTACCATAGAGAAATCCTACTTTTGTCTCTTATTTTCCTTCATGTAAAGACAATGGGTTCTGAAGCTAGAGAATAATGACAAGTTTGAGTAGACCTTCCCAGGAGTCCTGCATCACCTTGCTTTTATCTCCTTCCTGCAGGCAGCCTCAGACAAGAGAGAAGCTGATGCTTTTGTTAGGAAAATTGATACGAGATGAATTTGTCCTGTTTCCACTGCCTGACTGCCCTACAGTGTAGTAATCAAGCCATCCTTATATGAATGGATAAGGCTAAATAGCTAAGGTTTGCCTCAGAGGTATGGGAGTGTTCTGAAGGTATCAGTCACTCCAGCAAAGAGATAAGTTCACCAGTAATGCTCACAGTCCTGACATGATCCAAGAGAAGAATTCTTATGTCCTCTACTCCAGATCATCTTGAAATCAGCTCCAGGTGAGAAAACCATCTGATACTATACAGAATTCTTCAGGAATCCAAAGGACCCTATTCATCCTGAAGATGGAAGCTTAGGAGGCATTTCCTTCTTCAGAGGGGCCAGAGCACCAGCAAATACTAAATCTGTGCCATGGCTTCACAGAGGGAAGCACCACAGATGGAAAACATAAGAGCAAAATCCATTTCTGTTTAAAAACCCAGCTTCGAATGGCAAAGCTGCTGCACTCCATGTAGTAATTGGCATTAAGAGCTGCTTGGAACTGCAAACCAGTGATTTTCAATTGGTATAAAAAAAAAAGTAATTGACATTAAGTGCTGTTTGGAGCAGCAAACCAGTGATTTGCAAATGACATTCAATAAGAAATCATTTAATGTCAATTGATATTAAACAGGCACTGGCTCACAGTGAGCATAATAGGAGAGGCAAGGAGAGGACCTTCAAATGGGATATGAGCTATGTTAGATCATGTTTGGCCTCCAAAAGGCCATGTTTCTGAGGGGAGGCTGAATAAACATAACATACATCAGGGAGTAATTTCTTCCAGGTTCCGAAGTGAGTCCTGAATTAAAAAAAAAAAAAGAAAGAAAGAAACAAGCAAAAAGATAATAAGATTCCAGCTGGGATGGGATTGCAGCCTGTCTATATGTCTGTTTCCTTCATTCTATTTCTATACTACCAACCTGATCCAAGCCCTCATTACCTTGCACCTGGACTATGCAACAGTTTTCTAACTGATTTTCTTAGCTCCAACCCCTGAACCCTTCCTAACTTCAATCTGTCCTGCACGTTGCTGCCAGTTTTCATTAATCCCCCATGACTAAAACTCTGAGGACTCTCCATTACTGCTCTATAAAGCCTAGTATTGAGGGACCACTATAATCCAAATTGATAGCAAAGAATATGTCAAAAATCTTGTACCTTCTCTAGCAAGTAACAGGTAACTGAGCAAATTAAATAAGTCCTCAATAAATATCTGATTATTGATTCTTTGATCTAGGTAACCCAACTTCCCTTAATAGTCATTAATCCTGTCATTTCACTGTGGAATTGAGTCCTTGTAGGAATCATAAGAATAAGCTCCATTTTGCTGCCTGCCCAGTAAACCATTTGGCACAATAAACTCTTTCCACTTTCTATCCGTAACTGAACCCTGGCTTTCTCTTGAGGATACTAGCTCTTTTGCCATTCTCTCCAGTGATCCGATACCCCTGGATTTTATTCCAATAGGAGGAGGAGGCTAAATATACCTTTCAGACCGTTAATACCTACCTTCTTGCCTCTCTTGAAGTTTGCACCATGCATTTGTCACCACACCTCCACGTCATTGCAGCTACTGACCTCCAGAATACTATTCCAAATCTTCTAAGATTTCAGCACCCAAAATACAATGTTTTTCTCTACCTCAATCCCTGTCATCATTTTCAGTACTCCAGCTCCAAGGTTATGAATTCTATCTCCTCTCCTGGTTGCAGTCTCCTTGGCTACCTCCTCTCATGCTGATTTTCTCCCTCTACATTTCCTATTTGTCTTATTACTTATAGACTCTTGATTGTTTCCTAGGAATCCCTAGGCTATCAATGATATTCTGTGTTTTGTCTGCCCATATTTATAGCCTCAACCAGACATTCATCAATTTCAAATGGCACCTTTGACCCTTGGGTTCTTCAACCTCTTGTCTACTTAATGATATTGCCCTGCTGATCCCCAACACTGGAGCTTCCTTTTTCTTCTCCTACTTCTCCTACTCTGAAACTAGTGTGGCATAGTGAATAGGAGCCAGCTTCAGTGATGCTTTCCCAGATTATGCACATTTAATGCATTCTGTCCACTTTTATTTCATTGTATGGCCCTTCATACTCTTCAAACAGCACTATTTGACATTTCCTGTAATGATCTCTCACTTTACTCCCTTGTGTGTTCATTCATTTCATCATCTACTTCATGGGGCTTTCCTTGGTTCTCAAGCAACCTGTCCCATACCAGACACACACACACACACACACACACACACACACACACACACACACATACACATATACAGAGAGAGTTATTTCCCTGTAATAAAACTTCTTATTGAATTTTGTCAATATCTGTTCTTTGCACTCAACAGTCTACTTTGTGTCATACAAACATACAGTTTTCCTTTGCCCCACATTAGAATGTGTGCTCCATGAAGGCAGGAACTATGTTGTTTTTAATATTCCTATCTCTACTGTAGGCAGTAAATAAAATTTTGTAGAACTGAATTGAATTTTAGAGGAACAGAAAGGCTCCAAGTCATTCATATTATCTTCCTCATCAAAAAGGCAGGGCTAGTAATATTTGTAATAAAAGAGAGTGGAGAGCTGTCCTTAAAGACAGATAGACTTGTATCCATATTATACATCTCACACTTAGCTAGATGGCCAAAGGCAAGCCATTTAACCCCTTTGAGCTTCTGATTCTTAATCTACAAAATGTGCTTGGGGTTAGGGGGTAAGTGGGAGAACATCTATGGTATTATTCCTCTGACACGTACTGCCTGCATGACCTTAGGTCAGTCACTTAACCTCTCTTGGCCTCAGTTTTCTCATGTGTAAGATGAGAAGGAGTAGATGGCTTTTGAAATCCCTCCTGCTATGACCCTATCAACCTAACATATAGGGTCTTCAAGTAACTTTAGCAAGATTATGTATGCAAAGTGTTATGCAAGCCAACATATTATGTGATGATGATGATGATTATGATGATCATGATTATATGCTGTGATCTGTGAAGTACGTGATCACTAGATTCAAAGTCTATGGATCTGTGTTTGAATTCCAGGTTACCTATGTAATCCCAGGCAAGTAATTTAAATTCTCTGAGCCTCACTTTCCTTAACTGTAAAACAAATTGAGAGGAGTATGGTAGGAGTGAGCAGTTAGGTGGCACAGTGGATAGAGTGCCAGGTCTGGACTCAAAAGACCTGAGTTAAAATCTGGCCTCAGACACTTGTTAGCTGTCTGATCCTGGGCAAATTACTTAACCCTGTTTGTCTCAGTTTTCTAATTTTATCAAATAAGCTGGAGAAGGAAATGGCAAACCACTGCAGTATCTTTGCCAAGAAAAGTTCAAATGGGGTCGCAGAGAGTTGCACATGACTGAAAAATAGCTGAACAACAACAATCTTAGGAGTAACTTCTAATAAGCTCCTTGCCATATAGGCTAGACTTTCATTTTTTTTTCTAAAAACTAAAGAAACTATTTTAGTCTAGAGGAATAAAGCTCAAATCTTTAGTGTACCTTCCTAGTTACTTAAGCACAAAAGGAGTCAAAAGCACCTCAAGCTTGACACAGGATTTGGAAAATGCAGATGCAGAATAGCTGTGCCCACCTGAATAGGGTTACTTCATGTTGAATGTTCTTTTCATACTATTGTTAACCATATTTTCCTTTGTTAAATGTTAGATGGTCTATGATTATCTTATTTTGTTCTAATCTGGAGTCTAAACCACTGGACCAACCTAAGTCAGGCCTGCTCCAGAACAAGGGAAGACTAGATGATATTAAAGGTCTTTTCTAGCTTTAAATAGTGGGACCACATTGAGGAAATAGCCAGCTCTATAGGGTATCCCTTTGACTTAGATTATGCATTGGCTTTCCTCCACAACAGTGTTGAACATTTTAGCAAACATGAAGGACATCTTTCTGCTTTATATCTCAATTGAAGTGTCTTTGAGAAAGATTGTCTCTGCTATTATATATTTAAAGAATTTTGTAAAGATGTCTTTTAAGAAGAGTTTTTTTTATCTTAGAAATGCATGGAAAGACTTGCACAAAATGATGAAGAGTGAAGTGAGCAGAAGCAAAAGAACATTGTATATAGTAAGGGCAATATTGTTTTAAGACTGACATTGAGTGACTAAGTCATTTTGACTATTATAAATACTCAAATTCAAAATAAAGGACATATGAATAAGACACTGTTTGCATCCAGAGAAAGAACTGATAAATAGATGTAGAACAATTTTACACACATATATGTATGTATACATATACATATACATACATACATAAATGTGTGTATCTATTTTTATCTAATGATAGTCATCTCTAGGGAGGGGGCTAGGGAGGGAAGAAAAAAAAGAGGAAAAAAGAAATTTACATAACTTTGTTGTATATTTGGAAGGAATAGCAAGCTGTGTATGGTAGATTTGCAGTTTCATGTGCAATCATCTTTTTTATTGTACTGTGTTATGGAAATACTTATTTTGTTCTATGAATTGAAAATAAAATAAATTTAAAAGAAAGAAGAGAGGTTTCAAAGCAGCTGTGCTTACCAACTCAAAAGCTTCCCTGCCCCATGGTGAACTTTAAGCATTATGGGATATCACATGTTCTACATCTTTTAACCAAATCCATAATGGTAAATATTGCTAAGTGGAATATGGCTTACAAATACCTGTCTGTTCCCTTCTAATATCCTATCCTCATCAAGGATACTCTCAATGTGTTCAGGTTACACATACACACACACAAACACATACACACACACATACACATCTTATGAGGATGAAAAATTAAGCATATCAGGGAGTGACTGTTGATATTTTCTTGGCCACTTTTTTGTGTTAATACAGTTTTAGGACTTTTTTCCTGTAACTTTTTTTTTATATTTTCCTTTGGTACAAATCTTCTTGTTGAGCTTTCTTTAAAATTTTTCCTCTCTCTGCCACTTCTCAATGTTTTATGGATACTATGGATGATCTTTAATCCTTCTTAATAAGATTTTACAAATAAGTTCATATTCTAGATCTGTTTTGCCCTCTTGCAAAAAGACCCAATTTACTTATGAAGGCAAATTTAGTTATTTAATAATTGAATTACACTAGTTAAACTTCTTTATAAAGTTGTTATGATATTGTATACCTTCTCCAACACCCATTTAACAATCTGAGGATAAAAAATTCATTTAAGTGAATCAAACTGGACTTATTTTAAGTGAACTACATAGCTTTTTCTTATTTTTCTTATTTTTTCAAACACGGTAATAATTTGGTGTTGTGCTAATAAGTTCTATCAATAAATTAATATTCCTGTGCTTCTACAACTCCTTCAATTTTCACTTTCCCCAGAAGCTTTTATTAAATAGGTAGTTCTTCTCTAAGTTATTTTGGGGGTTTATCAAACATGGGCTTTTTGAGTATGATTTTTTTCTGTTTCTCCTTTGTCTGGTGTGTTCCTTTGATCATTTTAAAAAATTATTTTAGCCAATGTTAAAAGTTTTTGATGATTATTGCTTTAACAATTTTAAGATCTGAGATATTATTTCCCTCCTTTATTTTTTTTCATTATTTACCTTGGACATTATTACCTTGGACATTATTTACTACTTTCATGCACTTTATGGATCAGTGAGTTGTAAGTCTAAGATTTTACAGTTCTACACATTGGCTATAATACATAGTCTTATCCACAATGTGGGATTATTTTACTTAAAGGATTTTAAGAGTAGTGCATTTATTCCATGTGAAAATACCCTTATGATGATATTATGAGAGCTGCCCTATATCCTAAGTACCCACTTACTAATGCTTGAGTCCTGCTTTTTCCATGAAGACTTGCCTGACTCCACCCACCCAGAGTGACCATTCTCTTGTCTGAACTTTGACAAGAATTACTGGTTGTATCATTCATCTCATACTTGATTATGTATTCATCTTCCTCAACAAAGCCTCATCATAATATGGGGTCCTCAAAGACAATGGCAGTGGAGCATAAGCTTTGATAGGTCTTACTTAACTGGAAAAGCTGAAAGTATAAGGTAAGCCAGAGACCATACTTCTCCTGCCTGAAAAATAGTCACCTTAAATTCAATGGTGCTTATCACTAATAGAAGGGCTAGAAAGAAATTTTCTTTTTTTAGTCACAGAAATTCAAAGACTGCCCAGTAAGCTGTGGGATTTTGGTTTCCTTCAGCACTGGGATCTAGTCTGCATTCTTCATTAATGAAATCATGGATCCTTGAATTACCAGAATTGATGAATAACTGCACATTTTTGCCTTGTTTCCCCCAAGTAATCTGCCAAACCTTTGAGGACAAGTATTATGTCATGTCTCCCAAATGTAGCTTAAAACACAAGTGATAACATCATAACATTCAATAAAAAAGTCATTGACTTGATGAGAATGATGAAGCAAATAGATCTCATGTCACGTGGACCTCTGGACATGTCTGTGGCACAACAGTAATAAACCTTAGGTAGCATCATCTAAAGTTCTTCACAGTCATTTGACACTAGAAAGGGTCCCTTAGAGGGAAGAAAGCTTGGGTTTGGGAAAGGGCTCTTGATCTATTCTTCATGGAAAAGGATTCCTAAACATATGTTTGTGGGATGTGTGTGTGTGTGTGTGTGTGTGTTTGTGTGTGTGTGTGTGTGTGTGTGTGTGTGTGAGAGAGAGAGAGAGAGAGAGAGAGAGAGAGAGAGAGAGAGAGAGAG
>NW_020950326.1:17574102-17648214 GCF_900497805.2 Vombatus ursinus | reverse complement strand
GAGAGAGAGAGAGAGAGAGAGAGAGAGAGAGAGAGAGAGAGAGAGAGAGAGAGAGAGAGATGGTTAGTAGAAATGAAGAAAAATGTTTTCATCCAAATTATTGGACTCCCTGAAATCTATATATGAACAAATTGAAGGGGGGGGCGGATCTGTAGATCTCAGGTTAAAGATGAAGAATTCATGGCATGGAGGTTTTTTCTAACTACAATCCTGACATTCAGGAAAGACAGAACTCTGAGCTTAGTGCACTAATGAAAGTCTTAAGAAGATGATTCAGGTATTACTTCCTGAACTCATCTTCTTTGAGATCCCCCTTTGCAGCATTTTACAATTCAAGGGCAAGCTGCATTTCTGTCAGGCATTCCCAGGCAAAGCACACAAGAGAAGTGAAAGAAGGAAAGTGTGGCAAACCACTCACACACTCTTCTAAAGAGATGACATTGTTCCAGACAGCACTCTGTTCTATTTACTTTGGCTGCTGGGGAGAAAAATATTCTCTCTCTAGTTCTTCTTTGTAGTAATGCTCAATGAGCTTCCAGGGCTGTGATGAGGGCTTTATAGGATATACTTTCCATGAATACTCCACTTAAACACTTTTTCTTTATTTATCCAGATCCAGCCAATATGTCTCATAATCCTGGGTTCCCTACTCAGTCCCAAGTCCAAGCATCGTCTGAACAAAAAACAACAACTAGTAAAGTAATTTCTAGCAGTCTATCAATGCTGCTCTTGGTCCCCATTAATAATACACCTTTCAACCAGTCCTTATGGATTGCAGGTGCAGAGAGGAATGCATCACTTAGCAAAGTGTTTAGAGATGTCTGAAAGGCATCATATAAAACCATATTCTGGTTGGTCTTGTGATGCTGTCATAGATGTGACTGAAGGAGTTTTTCATATCTCCCTGCTTAATTTCCACTGATTAAAAACATTTTCCCCATGAGTCAGGACGTTTTTGTGGCTATTCTTTTATATCTACCTGGAAACTGGGGTGGGGGTTGTTATTCAATAACTAACATAAACTAGCATTTCAATAACTAACATAAACTAATATTTTCCTACTGGAGCCCTGATTTCTCATTCAAAGGTTTATTTTCTGGAGCAGGTTGGGAAAAGAGATAGGGGGGAGTGGGAAAGCAGAGAGACTGATGAAAAAGGAGTAATGGTCCAGGTATTTGTGTTTTTACTTTGGGATAGGAGGTGGGTCTACATTCAATTTAGTTCAGTCACCATTTATTAAGCACATGCTCTGTACTGAGCTAGCAACTGGGGCTACAAAGCCACCCTTCACCCAAAAAAAGAGAAATAGGAAAGGAAATAGAAATGAAGGGAAGGGGAAAAAAAGGGAAGAAGCAATTACTGTCCTCAAAGAACTTACTTTCTGCTAAGGGTAAGCACAGAATAACATGCACACAGATAAGTAATTAGAGTATCTACAAAATAAGACAGTGATCGCAAAAAGGAGAGAACACTGGGTAAGGGATGAGTAGCAACAGGAATAACCTCATGTATGAGACAGCACCAAAACTATGCTTTAAAGGAAAACAGGAATTCTATGTAGAAGGAAGGAAGAAGTCCATTCCAGACATGGGGAACATCATTATCATCATAGCTAGCATTTCTATAGAGCCTATTTTGTGCCAGGCATGTTGCTAAGCATTTTAGAAATATTCTCTCATTTGATCCCACAACAACTAATAATAATACAATTATTATTCTCATTTCACAAGTTATGAAACTGCGATAGACAGAGGTTAAGTGACTTGCCCAAGGTCACACAGCTAGTAAATATCTGACACAAGATTTGAACTGACTTCAGACCCAGTGCTCTTATCCACTGTTCTACCTAGTTGCCTCTAAGAAAGACAGCTCTGTGCAAATTTGAAAACTCAAGAGAGAGAACATCATGAACCAGGGGAGCTAATAGGCCAGTGGAACTAGAAATGAGAGCGTGTGAAGGGGAGGTAAAATTAAATACTTTGGAATTATATACAAAAAGTTACTACACAGTGAATGTCTTTCTTAGCTATACCACTGTTAGGTCTATACCCAAAAGAGATCAAAGAAAAATGAAAAGATCCTACATATTTAAATAATAATAATAATAACAACTTTTTGTGGTGGTAAAAAAAAGAAATGGACATGGAAAGGTGATGCCCATCAATTGGAGGTTGGCTGAACAAATTGTGTACTATTTGGATGTAATGGAATACAATTGTGCTGTAAGAAATTAGTAAATCAATTATTTCAAAAAGACATAGACTGATTAGTAAATTTCTGTTTGTCTTCTGTGGTAAAGAAAAATTTATCAATAAAAACAAAACTAATTTACAAAAATAAATGACTGAAAAAGTTAGTGGGAGCCAGACTGTGGAAAGTTTTGTATATCAAATATGTTTTATCCTAGAGGTAATAGGGAGTTATTGAAGATTGAAGAGAGGAAAGATTGAAAGCAACGAGAGCAATTATGAAGCTATTGCAGTAACCTAGCAAAGGTAAAGACTATGTAAATGGATATAAGATGCTAAAAATGATTTCAAGATAGAATTGACAAGACTATGCAACTGAATGGATATGGAAAGAAGATGATAAGAGAGAAGAATGATTCAAGAATAACTCTGAGGGATAGGTAGAGCCAAGATGGTGGAGTAAAGGCAGTTACTCTCCTGAGCCACCCACTGACAGAAACCCCTTCAAATACTTTTAAAAATGACTCTAAACAAATTCACAATCCAAAACAACTTTGAAGTTTGGCAGCAAAGGTCTGTTGTACCAGGGTGAGAGATAAGAGGAGTCCCTCAGGCCCTGGCAGTTCAGAACAGGCCCAGAAAACTGGGAGCAAGCTTCCATGTGACTGAATCACTGGCAACAGGGGTGGTTTCCAGACCTTTCAGCCCACAGATGCCAAAGACAACTGACAAGGCCAGCAGGAAAGATCTGTTACACCTGGGTGAGAGTGGAGCACAGTCCAACCCAGGCCACAGGCCAGCATAGCTCCAACCCCAGCAAACCATGAGCAGACCTGAGGATTGACTAAATCAGCAGTAGCAGCAGTGACAGCTGCTTCTGGAGCTCTCAGCACACAGATGGTAAGGGGTCTGAACAAGTAGTCAGAAGGATATTATAGGGATCTTTTTGCTAGCACTGAGGCAGAACTCTGTTGCTTTACCCATACTCGGATCTAGGTCACAGACTTAGGTGGCAGTCCCAGGGCAAGGAGGAGCACTAGCACAACAGAGCTTTTAGCCACAGTGGAGGGAGGACTCTCCTCACAGTTCCATGGCAGAAAAGAGTACTTGTGATCACTCACAGACCAGAACACAGGCCAGGAGAGTGGTTCACATGCCTCCTTAGATCATACCAACTTGGAAGAACTGAAAACTTACAGGCCCCTAGAAGTATCTCTGAAAACAGCTGCACAAAACCCCTGAGGCTTGGGACAAGGAGTCCTCTACCCTGGAAGCTGTACCTCAACAAAGAGTTAAAAAGTCAAATAATAGGCTGGAGGAAAGAACAAAAAATGGGGGAAAAATTCCTGACAATAGAAAGTTATTATGATGACAAGGAATATCAAAACACACACTCAGAAGATAACAGAGTCAAATCTCCTATATCCAAAGCCTCCAAGAAAAATATGAATTATTCTCAGGCCATGAAAAAAATCAAAAAGGATTTTGAAAATCAAGTAAGAGAAATAGAGGAAAAATTGGGAAGAGAAATGAGAGCAATGCAAGAAAACATGAAAAGCAAGTCAACAGCTTGGTAAAAGAGACACAAAAAATAATAAAGAAAATATCACCTTTAAAAACAGATTAGGCCAAATGGTAAAAGAGTTGCAAAAAGCCAATGAGGAGAAGAATGCTGGCCAAATGGAAAAGGGAGTCCAAAAACTCACTGAAGAGAGGTAGAGGGGAAAATTGGAAGAGAAATGAGAGTGATGCAAGAAAATCATGAAAAATGAGTCAACAGCTTGGTAAAGGAGGCACAAAAAATACTGAAGAAAATAACACTTTAAAAAATAGACTTCCTGCTGTTTCTGCTGTGTGTCCTTCATTCTAGAAAAGGACCATGACATCAGGGAGCTGATACCATGTCATGCAAGTGAATTGGATTTAAGTTAAGGAAGTGTGCAAAGTCACCAGCCTCACTCTCTCCTCCACAGCCATATAGATCCAGAAGCCAAATATGAATCAGGAGAACTGAGATGGCCCAGGATGCAATGGGGGATCTTAGCCTTTTCAACCTAAGATTTTTAACAGGTCTCAGTTTGACTAAGACAGTACTCATTCAGTGATGAGGGTTTTTAAAATGAGGCAAAGAATGGACTCTTAAAAAAAAAATCTGTGGAGGCAGAGTCAAGATGGTGGAGTGAAAGCAGTTACTTTCTTGAGTGACTTTTCTCTCCCCTATAGCCCTCCAAATACCTATAAAAATGGCTCTCAACAAATTCTAGAGCAGCAGAACTCACAAAAAGACAGAGAGGAACAAATTTCCAGGCCAAGACAACCTGGATGGTTGATTGGAAAGGTCAATTGAGCCAGGCTGGGAGAGGAACACAGTTCAGCATGGGAGCTCAGACAAAGACCAGGCCTCAGAGAACCTGGAACAGGCCTCCAGGGACTGAATCACAGGCAGCTGTGGTAGTTTCCAGACTTCTCAACCCACAAACACCAAAGAAAACTTAGGAGGTCAGTAGAAAAGGTCTGTGACCGCAGTGAGAGAGTTCAGTCCCAGCCCCAGTCCCAGAGCAGGCCCAGAGTTGCGGCTGCTTCTGGAGCTCTCAGCACACAGACTGAGGGAGAATCAAGTGGCTAATCAGAGGGGGATTGCAGGAATCTCTTTGCAGGTGCAGGATTCTCTTGCTTTGCCCATGCTTGAATCTGGATCGAAGTTCTGGGTGGTGGTCCTGGGTTGAGGAGGAGCACTGGCATGGTGGAGCTTGTAGTGGCAGTGGAGAGGAAATACACCTCACAATTTCAATGCAGAAAAGAGTGCTTGTGGTCATTCATAGATCAGAGTACAGGCCAGGAAAAGAGTAAATACCTCGCGCTTGATCATACCACCTTAGAAGAACTGAATATTTACAGGTCCCGAGAAGTATCTCTGAAAACAGCTGTACAAAACCCCCAAAGCTTGGGATAGTACATTCTCCACATTGGAAGCAGACTCCTACCTTAACAAAAAGTTTAAAACTCAAGAAATTGACTGGGATCATGAGCAAAAAAAAAAAAAATCAGACCATAGATTCTTTCTTTGGCAACAAAGAAGATCCAAACATTCAACCAGAAGAAGAAAACAAAGTGAGAGCTCCTATATCCAAAGCCTCCAAGAAAAATATGAATCCAGGCCATGGAAGAGCTTGAAAAGGATTTTGAGAAGCAAATAAGAGAAGTAGAGGAAAAACTGGGAAGAGAAATGAGAGTGATGCAAGAAAATCATGAAAAACAAGTCAACAGCTTGCTAAAGGAGACACAAAAAAATACTGAAGAAAATAACACCTTAAAAATAACCTAACCCAAATTGTAAAAGAGGTTCAAAAAGTCAATGAGGAGAAGAATGCCTTAAAAAGCAGAACTAGTTAGATGAAAAAGGAAGTCCAAAAGTTCACTGAAGAAAATACTTCCTTAAAAATTAGAATGGAGCAATTGGAAGCTATTGATTTTATGAGAAATCAAGACATTGTAAAACAAAACCAAAAGAATGAAAAAATAGAAGACAAAGTGAAATTTCTCATTGGAAAAACAACTGACCTGGAAAACAGATCCAGGAAAGATAATTTAAAAATTATTGGACCATCTGAAAGCCGTGATCAAAAAAAGAACCTAGACATCATCTTTTAAGAAATTATCAAGGAAAACTGCCCTGATATTCTAGAAACAGAGGGTAAAATAGAAATTGAAGGAATCCACCAATCACCTCCTGAAAGAGATCCCCAAGGAAAAACTCCTAGAAATATTATAGCCAAATTCCAGAGTTCCCAGGTCAAGGAGAAAATATTGCAAACAGCCAGAAAGAAACAATTAAAGTATGGTGGAAACACAATCAGGATAACACAAGATTTAGCTGCTTCTACATTAAGGGACTGCAGGGCATGGAATATAAAATTCCAGAGGGCAAAGGAGATAGGATTACAGCCATGAAATCACCTACCCAGCAAAACTGAGTATAATCCTTCAGGGTAAAAAATGGTCATTCAATGAAATGGAGGACTTTCAGTATTCTTGATGAAAAGACCAGAGCTGAATGGAAAATTTGACATTCACACACAAGACTCAAGAGAAGCATGAAGAGGTAAACAGGAAAGAGAAATCATAAGAGCCTTATTAGATTTGAACTGTTTACATTCATGCATGGAAAGATGATATTTTTTAACTCATGAGACCCTTGTCAGTATTAGGGTAGTTACAGGGGAAAAAAATTATATGTGTAGACAAATAGGTAGATAGATAGATAGATAGATAGATAGATAGATAGATAGATAGATAGATAGATAGATGGATGGATGGATGTATAGATAGAGGGCACAAGGTGAGTTGAAGATGAAAAGGTTATATCTGAAGAATAAAATTCAGGGGTGGGAGAGAATTATACTGGGAGAAGGAGAAAGGGAGAGGTAGAATGGGGTAAATTATCTCACGTAAAACAGATAAGAAAAGGCTTTTACAGTGGAGAGGAAATGGGGGAAGGCAAGAGGGAATGAATGAATCTTACTTTCATCAGATTTGGCTTAAGGAGGGAATAACATACACACTCCACACTCAGTTGGGTATGTGAATCTATCTTACCCTACAGGAAAATGGGGGGAAGTGAATAAGAGAGCAGGGGTCATGATAGAGAGGAGGGTGGATAGGGGGAGGGGATAATCAGAAGCAAACACTTCTAAGAGGGACAGGGTCAAAAGAGAGAATAGAATAAATGGGAAGGTGAGACAGGATGAAGGGAAATATAGTTAGTCTTTCACAACCTGTCTACTATGGAAGTGTTTAGCGTGACTATACAAGTATAACCTGTATTGAGTTGCTTGCCTTCTCAATGAGGGTGGGTGGGAAAGGAGGAAGGGAGAAAATTTGGAACCCAAAGTTTTAAAAACAAATGTTAAAAAAATTGTTTTCACATGCAACTGGGAAATAAGATATACAGGCACTGGGGTATAGAAATCTATCCTGCCCTACAGGAAAATAGAAGGGGAATGGAATAAGAGAAGGTGGGAGGGGGAGATAGAAAGGAGGGCAGATTAGAGGAATGGGTATTCAGAATGCATGCTGTCTTGGGGTGGTTAGAGGGATGAGATGGGGAGAAAATTTGGAACTCAAAATCTTGTGGAAGTGAATGTTGAAAACTAAAAAATAAATAAATTAACAAAAATAAAAACTGATGATCAAGCAGACTTCAGAAAAACCTGGAAAGACTTGTATGGACTGATGCTGAGTGAAGTGAGCAGACCAGGAGAACACTGTACACAGTAACAGCCACATTGTGTGATGACTAACTCTGATAGACAGCTTTTTCTCAGCAATGAAAGGATCTAAGATATCTCCAAAAGACTCGTGATGGAAAATGCTATCCACATCCAGAATAAGAACTATGGAGTTTGAATGTAGATCGAGGCATACTATTTGCTCTTTTTTTTCTTATGTTTTGTTTTACTTCCTCTTTCTTGTGATTCCTCTTATTGGTTCTAATTCTTCTTTATAGCATGACTAATGTGAAAATATGTTTAATAGGAATGTATATGTATAGCCTATAACAGATTGTGTGCCGTCTTGGGGAAGGAGGTAGGGAGGGAGGGAGAGAAAATTTAAAACTCAAAAGCTTATGGAAGTGATTGTTGAAAACTAAAAATTAATTAATTAATTAAAAAAAGAAATGATTAGCAGGACACTCTCAGAAAAACCTTGAAAGACTTACATGGACTGATGCAAAGTAAAATGTACTGTGCACAAAGGAACAACATTATTGTAAGATCATCAGCTGTGAATGACTTAACTACTCTTAGCAATACAATGATCCACAAAAACTTAGAAGGACTTATGATGAAAAATGCTATCCATCCCCAGAGAAAGAACTGATGGTGTGTGAATACAGATTGAAGCAGACTTTTTTTTTTTATTTTTCTTTATCTGTTTTCTTACACAACATAACTATTATGGATATGTTTTTCATGACTACACATGTATAACCTATACTGAATTGCTTGCCTTCTTAATGAAAAGGAGGTGGGGAGGGAGGAAGGGAGAGAATTTGTAACTCAGAGTTTTTAAAATGAATATTAAAAATGAATAACTCTGAGGTAGTGAACCTGGGTGACTGGAAAGATATAATGTCTTCAATATAAAAAGGGCTTCAGCTCTAAGATTTTATTATTTGGTCCTCTGATCATGAACAATACAATGATCCAAGATTAGAATTAATACACTTTATAGGATTTTAAGATTTTGAAATGGAAGAGAACTTAAGGATTATCTGGTTTAACCCATTCATCTTCAGGAAGTTTTTAGGAAAAAAAACTGACCATTTGACCAGAAAGTCTCCACAAGATGAATATTGTACCTAATTTATGGAAGTTTATCTCATTTTACTCAAGATGTTGAGTGTAAATTGATGTTTTGTGAATCAAATCCTATTTTAAATTATAAAGATGATAATCATAACTTGATTTAGATCTGATGGGAACTTGGAGGTCCTCAAATCTAAGCCTCAGATTTTGCAAATGGGGCCTTTCACACTCATCACATTGGCTAAGATGATAGAAAAGGAAAATAAAAACTACTGGAGAAGATGTGGGAAAACAGGTACTTTAATATACCATTCATGGATTTGTGAACTCTTCCAACCATTATGGAAAGCAGTTTTTAACTACGCCCAAACAGTGATTATATTGTGTATACCCTGTGACCAAACAATACCATCACTGTGGCTATGCCCCTAAGAGATCCAAGAAAGAAGAAAAGAACCCATATATACAAAAATATTTATAACAGTTCTTCTTGGAGTGATGAAGAATTGGAAACCAAGGGAATGTCCTTTCACTGAAGAATGGCTGACCATGATATGGTCTAGGAATGTGATGGAATACTATTATGCTATAAGAAATGGCTTCAGGAAAAATGTAAGAAGACTCATATGAACTAATTAGAAATAAGGTGAGCAGAACCAGGAGAATAATTTGTACAGTAATAGCAATATCACAAAAATCATCCTTATCATTGCCATCAACAACTGAAAGACTCAGTAACCCTGATCAACACAAGCCATCACAATTCCAAATAACATGATGAAAAATACTATTCACTTCCAAATAGAAAACTGATTAATTCATAGTGCAAAATGAATACTATTTTTTCTCTTTCTTTTTCTTCTTTTTTAAATAATGTGGCTACTACAGAAATTTGTTTTGCATGCTGTCGTATTTGCAATGGATTTTGTGTTTCTTGCCTTTTCAAAGGGTGGAGAAGGTGATGAGGAGAGGAAGAGAATTTGGAATTTTAAAAGTAGAATTTTTTAAAGACAGGAAAAATAGCAAAAAAGCAATATTATTAAGACAGAGAAAGGAAATTCAGAGGGGTCATAGAAATCAATAGGAGGATATTTATAGCATTGTAAATTAAAGCTAATATTAATATTTGACATTTAATTTAGTAATCTATTAAAGAAGATCAGACAGGAATAATCATTTCCAATCCTTTTTTATTTGTTTTTTTTATTTTATGTTTTCCTGTTTTTATGTCAGCACATGTATCTAAATATTTGTTCTTGTTCATATAGGTCTCAAGCTGGAAGGCATCATTCAAGGATATCTGCTCCAACTATTCATTTTACAGATGAGAAAACTGAGAGCCGTAGGAGGTTAAGCAAGAACTTTTCTAAAGTCACATAGGTAGGAAATAGCAGAAAAAAATTATTTTAACCCAGGTCCTCTACTAGAAAATAGAGGCTCCTTTTACCACACCACGTTGCTTCTTGCTGTTACAGGAAGATGAAATAAAATGCTCTTTGAGGAAAAAAAAAAAACAAATACAGAACTGAGGCTGAATGGTTTGCTCAGGGTCACCAAGTTGGTTTCTAAGGCAGGATTTGAACTCAGGTCCTCCTGAGTCCAAGTCTAGCACTCTTTCCACTGCACCTTATCTTGACCTTTTCCCTTCTCTACTTCTTCCCCATCAAAATTTATTTTCACATCTGGGTACAAATGGATTTATTTTTACTTTCAAGAAGGAAAAAATTGAATTATGTGGCATTCACTATTCGCCATATTCTTTACTGAACATGGGCAATTGAGAGAGATTGTGAATCCCAGAATACTATGCTCCATCTGGATTCTAGTAATGGGACTGGACTCATTCCCAATTGTAATGTTCTACAAAAAAGACACCTTGCCCTATGGACTTAGTCAGATGACGATAGGGCAGTTAATTCTGGGATTAGTCCACCCCAAGATCTGCAGAGGGATACAGAAGATTAGAAAAGCTAAGGATTAGTTTATAGATCATCTTTTTAAAGTTTCATTTAGCTGCTCTTGCACCATCATCCTACAGCAACCTTCACATCTTAAATAAACTTCTCTGTTTATTTAAGATGTAAAGGTTGCTGGAGGTTTCTTTCTAGGAAAGAAAAAGGGGAAAAGGAAAAGGCTCTATTTTCAGTAGCCCTTTCAGGACCTGTGAAAAATATAGAAAGTTACTGGAGCCCAAACACCAAATGATTTCAATCAACAGGAAAGAAGGCTGTTCATAAAAACAGCTTGACATCTGCCAGAACAAGATGCTTGTTTACCACATTTCTGTGCAAACTAGAGTGATGTTTCTTACCTAATGTACTGGAGAATTTTGAGAGGAAAGGGGGAACATTGTGGAGCACTACACATAACTTAATTGAAAGAGAATTTCTGGAATAGAGTGCCATATGTTTTATATTTGCATTGAACCTATAAATATCCCCATAACAACTTGGGCCCATAAATACTACAATCAGCATGATTTCTCTCCATTTGGTAGAGACATTTCTTCCTATTCCCAATGATCAGTTTTTTTGATGTTAATGCTTATCTCCTTCCCCATTGTGCATAGCCATTCCTAAAAGGCAATCTACCTGTCAGTGAAATTATCAGAATATATATAGTTTCATGATTTGACAGGCAGAGGATTGAGAGCCTGAATGGGCCTCAAAGATAATAATTTCTATTCTCTCTCACTTTACAGATAAGGAAAATTACCCTTAAAAAGGTGAAGTAACTCAGTCACATAGATTATTAACAAGAGTTTGGATTAGCAACCATATCTTCTGGCTTAGACTTTCAGGTACCATGCCATGATCTGCTCTTTCTGGGAGAATCCTGCCCATTGAGACTGCTGACCAGGGCAATGGCATTTGTTTTTCAAAGGGGAAATAAAGGAGGGATAGACTAAGAGGAATCCTTGACCTGAAAATGTATAAGGCTGGCTTTTTGTACTGACAGCTGGGTGGCATAGTGGATAGAGTTCCAGGCCTGGAGTCAGGAAGTCATCTTTATGAGTTCAAATTCAGTCTCAGACACTTAGTAGCTGTGTGAAATGAGCTGGAGAAGGAAATGGCAAACCACTCCAGTATCTTTGCCAAGAAAATCCAATTGGGGTCAGGAAGATTCAGACATGACTAAAATGACTAAACAACAACAAAAAGCATTTTATAAAAAAATACTTCTGATCTAACCCTACCTGGTTACTACAGTACCTAAAACTCTCCACATCACTCATTGAAACTCTTGTTAAAAATGCAAATGTTTTCTGAGAAAGCAAGAGATCCAATCATAATCAATCCTTCTGTATGATTTTTTTCAGTTGTAGCGCATGCCACCAAAACCAATGGATTATCATGATCTCTGTTTCAAATAATGTGAACTTTTCATTTTAATTTACCTATCTTGGCTAACTTGCCCCTCCCAGACTGATAAATCAGTGAATATTTACTAAGCACCTACTATGTGCTGTGCTAAGTTCTAGGTATACAGAGACAAAAATAAAACAGTTCTTTCTCTCAGAAAGTTTGCATTCTTAATGAGGTAGGAAAAGAGTGGAGGAAACAATATATACATAACAAATCACATCAAGACAGATCAGAGGTATTCTTTAAAGTACTAAGAATTTGAGAAATCAACTCAGACCTTGTTATTCAATGAGGTACCATGATAACACACTCAGGCAAGGAAGAACAAAAAAAACACATTTAATTGGTGGATCACGAGGGTAATAAGGTAAGAAAGACAATAGCATAAATTCCAGAATGAGTACAGTGTCCTTCCTCTTGTGCCAAGAGGAGTTTAGGAAATAAGCTCTTGAAGACACATGTTCTAAAAGGACCAAGCACAGGCAATATGCAGTCCCACTAAGCAGTAAAAAACTTCTGAGCAAACACCTTTATTGAGAATTCTTACTGTTGCTATCACAGTAATCGCTCCTCCTGGTATAGATACCAGATACAGTTTCATTGCTTGCCTTGCTTCAGGAAATGCTCATTGTGTCCCATTGGAGTTGTCTCTAATGCCGGTCCAGCTTTCCTCTCCCTTTCTGAAGTGGAAAATCCCTATAGAGAACATCATTTAAGCCCAGTATTGTTGGCAGGAAAACTTTTCTTCCACTGCCCATGCAGGTGCATCTAGTCTGTCTCCATCCCTGGCAAGAAGGGAGCTGAACATAGGTTTTCCTTGCACCCCAAGGAGTCACAAGCTACACAGTAAGGCAGGCAGTTTAGCCAGATGTGTTGCAATGGGCCAGGGGATGAATTAGTTTTAAGGGGAAGAAGAAAAGATTTTTAGAAGTTGAGGTTCTAGGCCTGGGAAAGAAGACCTGGTAGGGCATGTAACACATCTTGGGTAGCCAGGAGGCATTATGAGAATACTGGGTTCCAGTCTGGTAATAGGGGAAGGCCAAGAAGAAAAGTAAGGAGAACATGTTGAAGACAAATTTAGCTTTATTATTTCAAGGATAGTCAGTTTTACTCTATTACTTAGCTGAACTTTATCCCTAGTAATAAGCCCCAATGAGATTATGGTGGAATAGAAGGTAATATATTTTCCAAAGATATGAGAAAAGTAACCAGTCAGCATTTCAACACATATCACCAGCTTATCTGGAGTGAATCTTGACTTCTTTAGAAAAAAAAAAGGGGATTAGATAATGGATAATTCACAACCATGGGTAATCCCCCAAATTCACATAATCATTCAACAGGTAAACTTCTAGAGGAACTCAGGTTTGTACTGTCCTGTACTCAGAGATGTGCTAGAGCTAGCTCTCACCAAAGTCAATTGTTAACTTTTTGACATAAATATTTATACTTCAGAAACGGGGAAATAGATTTATAGAAATCAGGGCATGATTTATTGCTTTGTTGATTGTCTAGACTCAAGAAAGTGATGGAGAAAATGCTAATGCAGGTTAAACTTAGAAGTGTGTTATGAATACATCCCCCTACCCTGCTCAGAGAGCTGGCTGTTAAACATTTACCAGAACACCACTGCCTATACTGGCTATTGTAGGACAGGGAAAATAAAGATGCGAAAAAAAAAGTCATGATATCATTGTGGGTTTCAAAAATCAGATGAAATCCTTTCACTGAATTAGCAAACATATGGAATGATTTCATTTTGCTTTTCATTGTGAAATTTCTGATGGAGATTTTACTAAGCATCCAGATAGTCAAAAAGATGGTTATATGGAATCAAAATTAGGGGAGACTAGATGTGTTCCATAGTCTGAAAAAATGGTTCCCTGAAGAGTAGAAGACAGGAAGCTTTCTCCAAGGACAAAGTTCATATTTACAGGAAACAGAGTGTTATTTGAAAAAGAAGGTGACATTTTCAGTTGAGTTTTATTGTAGTGAAGGTCAGGCGGCTAAGTGCAAAGGTTGGGTCTGAATGATACTCAACAACAAAGTGAAAAGTGGAAAACAAAAGAGCATCCCTTGAGAAGTTCTCCCTACAGAATACCACACAACTCCGTAATGGAAACAAGGAGATGTCAAGTTAAACTATTTGCTGTGTTTGTGTGCTATGGAAACCCAGAGAATCTGGATAGTTTAGTTAAACCTAATTCAGTAAATATTTATTAAATGCCTCCTATGTGCCAGGCGCTGTGCTGGATATTGGGAAGAATAATTAAATAATACCTCATAAATAACAGAATCATAGATTTGGAGTTAGAAGAAAACTCCAGGGTAACCAAATGTGTCCTCCCCCCATTTTAAAATAAACAACAAGAAACCAGAAAAGTTAACAGATTTTACCAAAGTCATCTGGGAAATAAGTGACAAAGCCTGGATTTAATCCCAATTCTTCTGACTCCAAATCTAGCTCTCTTTCTCCCATGCTGTGCTTGTTACATTCTACTAGGGCAAATAACTCACACAGAGAAAAATAAATATTTGGAGGGGAGGAATAAGGTAACATAACTTGTATTACATTGTTATGGGGAACTTTCAGAGAGGAAGCTAGGTGGCTTAATGAATAGAGCACTGGGACAGGAGTCAGGAAGACCTGAGCTCAAATCTGGCCTCAGACACTTGCTAGCTGTGTGGCCCTAGGTAACTCACTTAACATCTGTTTGCCTTAATCAGCTAGAGAAGGAAATGGTAAACCTCAGCAGTTTCTTTGCAACAACATCAAAAAAAAAGGACAGTATGGTCTACAGAGGTCACAAAGAGTTGGACATGACTAAACAACTAAACAACAACAAGGAAGAAATTTGTTCTATGTATACCAATACATGCTCTGGAATTTAAAGTCTTACAGAGTTATCTGAGGCACTGAGACACTGACCTACTTGCCCAAGGTTACCCAGAAAGTATTTTTCAAAGGCAGAAATTAAACCTAGGTCTTTCTGATCTAGAGGTCAGCTCTCTTTCACATACTGTACTGCCTCTCAAATATCACAGTTTCTGTTCATCCTTCATTTTCAAAGACATCCGATGACATCACGACTTGTTTATGAATTTTGTTTAAGTCAGGCAGAGTTGCACAGGGTCATCAGCCTCACTCTCTTCTCAACCTGGTTTAGCCCATCTGCTGAGATTGTTTTACTGGGATGTGGCCACTGAACATATTCCAGTTTCTTGCAGCCACAGATGTGTGACAGACACCAAAGGTGGGTGAGTAGCCAAAAAGGGCTCAGCAAGCCCTCACACCAGAGGTGCTAGTCCTCCCTGAACACCCTATATGCCCCTCTCAAATATAAAATATGTACAAATACAAAAGTATTTCTGATGCCTGAGAGTAGAGAGCTAACAATCAAGGGCATTAGGAAAAGGACACTGCAGGAGGTAAAACTTGAGCCTTAAAGGAAACTAGAAAAGGTTAAGGTAATGAGGGATCCTGCATTCTAGATATAGAAGACAGCCTGTACAAAGACACTGAGTTTTCAATTATCCCCCAAGATAGGCAGTGTGGAAAGCTAAGTTAGCTCCTTTTCTTGATACCAAATATGGGAAGTTGCTATTGTCTAAAATTGATGGATAATCCTAGCTATATGGACAGAATATTATGCTTCTTTCTCCCTCAAACTATGGTACCCTTCATATTAAATCAGTTTTAACTTCCTTACCCTAAATTTAGTTTGGAAGTAAGTCATTTCCCTTCAGAATTTATCTGGAAGTTTGTTCCCCTCTCCCATTAAACAACCACTGTACAATAGACTTATAGACCAAAAACTCAAAGTAACCTCAAAATGTTACCAGCTTCAATACCAAATAACCCATCTTCTTCCTTCTCCATCCCCTAGTCCCAACTAAAAAGCTTCCAAGAGAAATTAGGAGAACCAACTCCCACTTTGGAGAAGAGTAAAGAGATCCCAACATACCAGGAAAGAATTGAGAAGATCATTTTACAAAATACTGCTTTACCAGTCTCAAAGATAACACTCACTCTGAAAATTTGATGGGAAAACTCAGCAAATCACACATACAATTCTGGATCAGCCCTATGAATTTTATTTCAAATACAAACACTGAATAATGGTTTGGGAAGGGGTACAACTTTTATTTCTTTAACTCCAAAGGTTGGGGATATATTCTTCCTTGGAATTCAGGATCCATGATTCAGGAATTTGTACTTTCTTGAAATTATACACTTTGTATATTTATATATCCTTGTTCTAATATATTAAAGACTTTCCCTACTACTGCTACTATCAACTCAAATTTATATAACCTTTTAAGTTTTGGAAGTCACTTTATATTCATTATCTCATTTGATTATCAAACTAACCATGGAAAGTAGGAACTATTATTATTATCCTCATTTTACATATGAAGAAACTGGGGCATAGAGAGATTGAGACATACCCAGAATTATGCAAATAAGTGTCTGGGTAGGATTCTAACTTAGGTCTTCTTGATGCCTAGTTTAATGTTTTATTCACTATACCTTGCATTTCAAGCTCATTCATCACATTCATATCCACTCATGAGACATTGTGAGGTCCTCCTGGAATTCATCAACACTTTATTCTGAAGGAGGGCAAGATGCTTGGTGTCATCCACAAATCTAAGAATTCCAGTATGTGTATACTCAGTCTTCTGGATCATTCATAAAGTAATGTTTAGTAAGATTGATCCCAACACCAATCTCTACTAATTCTCTTTTATCTGGAGAGATGTTTGTCATTAGCTAGTACCATCTGTCAATGAGAAAGTACTATGATCATTAATTAAAAGCTAGAAGGAATACTATATAAAGGAACGGGGCTCATTCATTTAGATGTATTTCAGATTACTGGAAACACTTAGCTGTTACTATATAAATGATCTAGGATATAAAGATAATAAAGTTTCAATTTCATTCAATAAAAATTCATTAGGGGCCTACTGTGTGCCAGGTTCAGTTCTGAATTTGGACTATGTGAAAAAAATATTACCTGGCCTCAGGAAGCTTTTATACCGGAGTGAAACAACATGCACACAAATAAGGAAACACAAAATGTATATGAAGTTAAAAAACAAAGTAATTTCAGGATGGGGGTTTTTGCAGTCACTTGAGTGATCAGAAAATGTCTCAGAAAGTGATACATGAACTGAGTTGAAGGGATTTAGAGATTCAAAGAGTTGGAGGTGGGGAGGGTGAGACCTACAGTTGTAGGGGACAACTTGTGCAAAGACATAGAAACAGGAAATGAAATGTTATAGAGTGCATGAGTAATGTGAAATTAGTTTGGAAAAAAAGTAGATGGTAGACTTAGTTAATGGCAATAACAGAGAAATTACTATTAGGGAGTTTTAAAGGTGCCATAGATAATGAATTAATATCAATAATTAACATATAGGCACAAAATGGCATAACATTTAATACTTAAAGGAAAAGTAAACTAATTATACAGAGAAATAGACAATAAAACTGTAATATAGGAGGACCTCAATGTATTCCTTTCAGATCCAGACAAATCTAAACATAAAAATAAGCAAAAAGGAAGGTAAGGATCTGAATAGAATTGTAGAAAAGTTAGATGTAATAAATCTTTGGCAATTAATGGTTGGGAATAGAAAAGGGTATACATATGTATGTATGCATGTATGTATATAAATGTATATATATGGGGGGATGAGTTGGTGTGAATGTGGGTATGGGTGTATGTACATTCCTCAGCTATGTCTGACACCTTTACAAAAATTGGCTATATACTAGGACACATAAACCTCTCAAAAATGCAGAAAAGCAGAAATGTTAAACACAACTTTTACTAACCAAAATCAAATTTAAAAATATATACAATAATGGGTCATTGACAAAAGGATTAAAACTTAATTAGAGAGTAAATAACAATATTTTGAAATTGGCAGATCAAGGAAAAATCATAGAAACAATAGATAATTTCATTAAAGATATTGACAACAATGATAAAATATGCCGGATTTTCAGAATGCAACCAAATGTTTGTTGAGGGGCAGCTAGGTGGCGCAGTGGATAGAGCACCAGTCCTGGAGTCAAGAGGACCTGAGTTCAAATGAGACCTCAGACACATAACACTTACTAGCTGTGTGACCCTGGGCAAGTCACTTAACACCATTGCCTAGCCAAAAAAAAAAAATATATTCGTTAAGGAAAAATTCATATCTCTAAACACTTATCTACAAAATAGAGAATGAAAAGATCAATAAAGTGAAGTGCAACTTAAGAAAAAGAAATTGAGCAAATTTAAAAACCTCAAATGGCAAAAATCCAAGAAGAGATTAACAAAATTGAAAGTAAACAAAAGAGAACATTGAATTATAAATTAAACTGGGAGTTGGTTTTTCAGGGAAAATATTAATGTAATAATTAGCTAATTTGTTTTAATGAAAGAGGAAATCCAAAAGACTAGTAACAAAGATCAAAAAGGAGAATATACAACAAACAAAGCAATAAAGGAAATTATTAAAAACTATTTGCCCAAAAGTATGCCAGTAAGTCTAAAAAATTAAATGTTTGAATATTTATAAAAATATAATGTCCAGATTCACAAAATAAGAAATAGATCATTTAAGTAATGTACTCTCATAAAAAAAATTAAACAAAACATAAAAGAATAATGAAAGAAAAAAATCTGGAATCTAGATGAATTTACAAATTCTATGAAACAATCAAAGAACAGTTAATCCTAATGCTACATATACTGTTTGCAAAAATATGAAGAGAAGAAATCCTACTCAATTCCTTCTATGATATAAATATGCTCTTGATACCTAAATCAGTTTGAGCCAGAGGGGGAAAAAAACTGTAGACTAATATACTTAATATCCTTTGATATAAAAAATATACAAATAAAATTTTGGCAAAGTATACAGCACTATATCACAAAGATTATACACTATATAAAAGCTGCATTTATGCCAGGAATGAAGGATTGCATCAAAATTAGGAAAACAATAAATGTAAATGACCATATTAATAAGAACAAAAAAATCATAGATTATATAGTTGTAGACAATTTTTTTAACAAAATACAATAGCCATTTCTGTTAAAGTTAATGGAAAACAAGAATGATTGGAACTTTCTTTAAGGTTGTGCATAGTTCCTATATAAAACCAAAAGCTGACACTATATGTAATGGAAATTAGAGGTCTTTCCAAGAGGCTTAGGGGGTAAAGCAAGGATGTTCACTATCATCTCCATATTTAATATAGTGTTAGAAATGCTAGTTACTGAGATAAAACAAGAAAAAGAAATTGAAAGAATGATTATAGAGAAGAAATAAAATTATCCTTTTTGCAGATAATATGATGGTATACTTAGAGAACCCATGGAATCAACTAAAATTAATTACAGCAATTCATGATTTTAGCAAAGCTGTAAAATATAAAATAAATCCATATAAATTATCTACACATTTGTATATTACTAAAAAAAAACTATAGAATGTATAAAATACTTGGAAGTGTATCTACTAAGATAGACCAAAGATCTACATAAATACAACTATAAAACTCTGTTTAAGGAAATAAAGACAAATCTAAATCACAGGAGAAATATTAATTGTCATGGATATCACAAGCCATTATAATAAAAATGATAATATTACCAAAATTAATTTAGTTATTCAGGGACATACCAATTAAAGTACCACAAAATTGCTTTATAGAGCTTGGAAAAAATAACAAAATTCATTTGGAGGAGTAAAAGATCAAGAATCCAAAAGAAAATCATGAAAAAAATTAAGAAGAAAGAGGACCTAGCTAAACCAGACTTCAAATTATACTACAAAGCAATAATCACTGAAAGGATTTCATACTAGTTTTAAAAAATAGAGATAGCTTACTGGAACAAATTAGTCACACAACATGAAGAAGCAAAAGAACACAGTAGAATTGCTTCTGATAAACCCAAAGACCCCATCTACTGTGCTAAGAACCTACTTTTCAAGAAAAACTGCTGGGAAAATAAGAAGAGTCTGACAAAAAAAATAAATATAGACCAAGATCTCCCACCATATGCCGAGATAAACTCCAACTGGATAGACAGCTTAAATATAAAAGGCCACATCATAAACAAACTAGAGGGATAAGGAAGAAATTACTTTTTTCAAATCTGTGGATGAGGGAAGAATCCATGACCAAACAAGGTATAAAGAAGATCACAAAAGATAAAATGGAAACTTTCAATTATATTTTAATTATTGTACAAACATTGCAACTAAGATTAGAAGGGAAGCATTTAACTGAGGAAAAATCTTTCCAGGGATTTTTTCTCATAAATTTCCTAATTTTGATATATGTATGCATGTATGTAGGCAGGCATATGTATTGATGGAAGTATGAAGGTGGACATATATGGAACAAATTCAAATTTATAAAAATAAGAGGAATTCTCCAATTAATAAGTGGTCAAAGGATATGAATAGGCAGTTTTCACAGGGAAAAAAATTCAAGCTATCAATAGTCATATGATATAATCCTTCAAAGCATTAATAATGAAAAACACAAATAAAAGTAACTTCAAGGTTATACCTCACATCCATTAAGGTAGTAAAGTTGACTCCAAAAATGGAAAATTACAAATGATGGAAGGTCTGTGGAAGAACATAAAAGTTAATGTCCAGTTGGTAGAATTATGAATTGGTGCTGCCATTTTGGAAAACAATTTGGAAATGTCCCAAAAGTTATTACATTATGCAAACCCTATGACCCAGACATGCACCCCAAAGAGACAAAAGAAAGAGAAAAGGGACCCGTATGTACAAAAGTATTTATAGCAGTTTCATTTTTTATGTAGTTGCAAAGAACTGAAGATTAAGTAGGTGTCCATCGAGTAACAGCTGAACAAATTATGGTATATTAATGTAATGAAATACTATTAAACTTTAAGAAAAGATGAAATGGATGACTTGAGAGACCTGGAAAGACTTGTATGAAGTTATATAGAATGAAGTAAGCAGAGCCATAAGAACAATATCTACAATAAATTGTAATACTATAACTGCCATATTGTAACAATAATATAATAAAGACAGAAACTTTGAAAGACTTAAGAATTCTGATCAATGAAATGAGCACCTACATTCCAGATGACCAATGGTGAAGAATATTAGCCATCTCCTAACAGAGATGATGGACTTCAGAAGCAAAATGAGGCATGTGCTTTCTGGACATAGCCAACACAGGGATTTGTTTCACTTGAGTTTGTTTCCAGTGGCAAGGGAATGGAGGAGGAGAAAACGTAGATAGGAGGGAGAAACAATAAATATTTGGTAATTAAAAGAAATTAAATAAAAGCATTTAATGAACATGGCAACATAAACATAAAAAAACAGTGGACTCAGATTATGATGGGCTTTAAATTCCAAACAAAAGGATTCGTATTTTATTCCAGAAGCTGTAGGGAGTGACAGAAAATTTGGGGGAAAAATAAATCAGTTTTCTAGTTGTAATTAGTACACTATTTTAAAAACTTTTAAACCAAATCATCCAGCTCTAGCCAGGGATTCAAATCTGTTTTTGACCTTGGGAATGTCATAATCCCATTTCCCTGATCCTCAAGTGGAAAAGAAAATGAAAGCTACCTCTTCCTTTACTCCAAGAGTAAGTGAGAAAATATGATACACTTTTATTCTCAAAATAAGAAAAGACACCTTGAAAGACAGGTGTTACAAAAACTCAAAACCAATTCTTCATTCTCAACTTTCTTACACTTTGTTGTTATTGTCATAGGAGTGGCCTGTATCTCAGCACAGCAGAGGTATCCTAGACTATTGTAAAGGGAAAGGCATCATCTAGTAACTAAACTATTGACACCTATCCCATGAGTCATCTTCTCAAGGCTGCTGGATTCAGGGACTGACAAGTCCTGGAAGAGTGTGATGGAAGAGGGACAGTTTTATTGTCATTAATAATGATTACAATAATAATCATACCAGACAGGCAACTGAGCACACCTGGCTGCCTGTGAATGTCTGTGCCCTTTGCACACCCTATTTATGACAGTCTTTGTTACCCTGTTGTCATTTTGACACACAGGGGATTGATGAAACTAAAGTTTCTACACAATATCTTCACTGCCACACAAGTTGTACACATAATCCTTTTCTTCCTCCTGCCTAAAATGCCAACCCTATTCCTCTCGTGTTTGAAACCTACCTACCCTTTGGGCCCTCACCAAGTCTACTTGATAAGTGCCACTCCACACTGCATCTGCTGCTCTGCCTGATTTTAACTCCAGAAACCAAGATGTCCCCATTCTGAATACCCTTGCCATTGTCTCCCTACCACCATTAGAATGTAAGCCCCTTAGGTAGTGATTCTTATTTTTATTAGTTCTATCCCCAGTACTTAGCATAGCACCTAGCATATAGTATGTGCTTAATAAATGTTATTGGACTGGATTAAAGTTCCATCTTTACTGTGAAGATTTCTTGGAAAACTTAGTTTTTTTTTTCTTTTTCCCTCCACCAAAATGATATCCATTTCTTTCTAGGCCTCAGTATTCTGAACTTTCTCTATTATGCCCCAGAAGTCTCTTCATGATGAAATCTCATGCCAGCCCCAGAATTTAAACACTGGAAGTATTTTTCACTCCAGAAAGGTTCCAGTGGGGCTGTTGAGTTTGCTGGATACCAAACTTATTCTGTGCTGCTCCCATTTGTCCTACCATTCATCCTTGAGACCCGACAACATTTTGAGGAAGTGGCATCACACCAGTTTGTGCATTTCCCACAAACCCATTGGGCATTGCTGTGCCAACCATCATGCTTGCATTTTGTCCCATAATGGGTACTGATTGTCCCATCATATTTCCCATGATTCCAGTGGATGCAGGCACAGGTACTCACATGGATGGAAAGCCTTGAAACTGAGTTGGTGCTTGTGAGGTAATGGCACAGTTGAAGGGCCCATAAACATACCTGGAGCACTTGGTTGCTGAATGGTCCCTGTCCCATACAGGGATAGGATGGAGTCTTTGGACAGTTGCTTCTTTGCTGATTCTTCTGATTTTGTAGTTGGCTCAGTGAACAGATCCAGAGGTTTCTCCTTCTGTTTGGATGGCTCTTCCCTGAATATCCATTTAAAAAGGACAATCAGGCAAACCATGTCTTCATTCCTTTCCAGGTGTGTCCTCAGATTTTTGCTACCATTCCTCAGCACCATGAATTCCTCCATACCTTCTACCCCCATAAAGTTTCTTTAGTGCATTTTCTTCCCCATTAGCAAATAAGCTCTTTGAGGATAGTCTGTCTTTCCTCATCCTTTTTAATTCTAACATGTAGCACAGTACCTGGCACAATTATATGAGTACCGGGCAAAAGTTATATAAGTGCTTGTTGATTTGCAAACTGATATGGTCCTAATGGTGGGAACCACTCAATTTGGTACTTAATCAAATTATGTTTCATATTAGAGAAGTCATGTGGGTTTTGGATAGAAAATTGGACTTGAAGACAGAAAGACTTAAGTTTGAATCCTGTCCTGAACACCTCAGTAACTCTAGGCACATCACTTAATATCTCTGAGTCTCCATTTTGTCATCTATGAAATGGTGATAATAATGACACCTACCTTATTGGATTCTGTGGATCAATCAATCAATCAATGATCAAAAGAGATAACATATGGAAAGTACTTCACAAATCTTAAATCTCTTTTAAGGGGAAACTATTCCCAGTATCCCCGTAGTTGATGTAGTCACAAAAAAGCAAAAACAAATAAATAAATAAAATATAATGAGGTGTAAATATTTTAATAAGGTATGACCATGGTCCTTTTATGAATACCTTTTTCTGATGGAATTAAAGGAAGCTTGACCATAAGATGAGTAGAAAAATAGCCATATATCTGAGGGCTGTAAGAGACTGAACTGCTAGCTCTATAAGCATTTCATAAGAAGGAGAACCTAGCCTCTGAAAGGAATCATTCTTAGAAAAGAGGAAAAGATTTCTCTAGTTGATTCCCCCATTAACCACATTACTTCGAAGTAAATCTACTTGACCAAAAGGATACACTGAAACAAGCTTTGAGCCAGAACAAATACTCCAGACAAACACAGAAACAGAGAGACAATCACTTAAGGGAGCAAGTAGCTTCCAGGAATGAGACCTTATGCAGCAGTTAAGAGAGCTGGCTATGGACCAAGAGAAGGCTAGCCCTAACAATTGAGTCATGCTACAGAGAGAAGCTAAACAAGGAGCAAGCTCACCTGAGCAACCCCACCCAGGTGAGACACTGTATACTAGGAGAAGCTGCTAGGAGATAAAGGACTTCCAAACCACTCAGTACCTCCATTTTGAGTTGCCTCAGGCAAATGTGTTCCCTACACATATGCTCCATGACCATTAGACTCTTCTGTGCCCAATCTTACCATGGATGCTGCATGCATTTATGGGAAAGTCAACCCCATATTCATGTGGAGTAATGTTTTGTAGTTCTTACTGTTCTTACTTATCTACTTGAATAAATGGATCTATACTTTAATTGTTAATATAAAGCATGCCAATAAAGGATTAATAATCTAATAGAGTTAGGAGTGGAGAACCACAGAGTACCTACCCACTTTTGAACCTTGAAATGGCAGGCATCCTCTCAAGACCCAACCCAAGAGTAAATGAGCCAGTTAAGGGAACAGCCCAGAAGGGGTGATACACTCCTAGGAGTTTTATCTAGGATATTTGGGTTCCTTAGAATTTACAGGGACCCCTTAGAGTGATTCTCCATTTGGACTCTCCTTCTTGAATGCCCTAGTATTGCAGCAATCAAATAGAGAAGAAAATACGAGCCTTTTTCTTTTGTTTTAAACTACAATTAGACCCTCTGTCTTCTGATATATTTTCTTAACAAATCAGACAAGATTCTTTGCTATCACTTCTGAATGATAGAGTGTTTATGTACTGATATTTAGTGCATTATCATGCCCATTATAAGTATGAAAATTGATATAAGTGGAATGATTATTGCATCCCTAGAATACTGGTACCTACCAATTCTTCTTGACCATACTATAAGAGCTCAGCAATAGCCTTTTAAAAAAGAAAAAAATACTTTAAGCCACTCTATAGTATCAAACAATTAACTGGTAATTTACTAAATTAAAATATGAAATTATGAACCAATATGCAAGTCATTGTGCTAGAATGTAAGAACAATGAATGAAATAATCTCTACTCACAAATAGATTACATTGTAATAAGGAAAACAAAAATTACATATAAAATATATACATCATAAATATACAGTTAAATATAAATTTAACAATGAGGCAGTTTGAGAAGGAGAACATTAGCAGTTAAGGAAATCACAAAAGTTTTCATACAAAAGATGGTATTTGAGTTGCATCTTAAAGGAAGAAAGAGACTCTAAGAGGTAATGGTAAGGAGAGAATGTCATGCAAAGTCACAGAGACAGAAGATGGAGGGTCACATGAAAAGAACAAGTTTTAAAAGGCAAAAAATATGAAACAAACTAGACAGTGAAGTGGATGGAGTACAGGGTTTAGAGTTGGGAAGTCTGAGTTCAAATTTAACCTCAAACACTAACCAGCTATGTGACCCTGAGCAAGCCACTAAAATTAGGTGGCACAGTGGATAAAGTTTTAGCTTTGGAGTCAAGAGGACCTGAATTCAAATCTAGCCTCAGGCACTTGACACTTAATAGCTGGGCAAGTCACTTAACCCCAATTGCCTCAAAAAAAAAGTTTCCTCAACTATAAAATGGGGGAAATAATAATACCTATCTCCCTCATAGGATTATTGTAAGAATTGGGGTTTAGGGTGTGCTCAGGGAAGACTAGTACCTCTGGTATGAGGGCTACCAAGTGCTTTTCAGGACTGCTTTCAACCTTTGGTGTCTACCTGATCCACATTACTCTTACCTGTGGCTCCAAGAAGCTGTAGCATGCACAGCAGCCACACTCTGGTAAACCATTCCAAAGATGGGCTAAAGCAGATTGATGGTAACCGAGGGGTTTCAGTTCTGTCAGTGAGTTAGAAGGGTGTTTACTCCAAGCATGTGAAGACTTCCATTAGTGAATGGGTAGATGAGAACAATTTGTTCCAGCAGTCATGAAGGCGGCTGAAGCAGGTGCTGTGGAGTGCTTGGAGCTTGGTTAGACATATAAGGTGCCAAGGTCATCCACTGCATATTGAACTATCACCAGTTGTCTTGACTCTGTTCTGCAACTGGAGTATGATGACTCTGGAAGAGAATGAGACTGACAACTTCATGCCACTCTGCCTCACTTAAATCCAATTTACATATGAATCAAAAGACATCACCCATACCATTTTGCCATTTTTACCTATGTCAAACTCCTGTGGTGACAGGCAAGTGACAAAGCAGCAGGTGCAGATACACTGAGAGCTGTAGTCAAAACCCTGCTCACAGGTGGCCCAAGTCATAGGATTGTCTTCTCACTGGAAGCAGTAGTGAAATTTGACAGACCCTTGGATATCTGAGCAGCCTTTTAAGGATTGCACTGCTCATCTCCTGGTGTGAGGAAGGGGCAAGAAAAGGTGCCCTAAAAATTGTCCATTTACCCAACCCTGACCTGATTACTGTGGCAGGGATCCCACCCTGTGATTGAAACACACAAAAAAATGTACAAAAGCTTTTGTAAAGATGATTCCACTCACCATTAGTACATGGAATATGCACACACTTATAGAAATCAATATCCAATAGACCTGAAAGATAAACAGCTCTTGTTGAGAGAGAACTCAGCAGGTATCACATCCAAATAGCAGCCTTGAGTGAAACAAGGCTGGCAAATGAAAGCCAGCTTGCTGAAGTCAGAGCTGGATACATGCTTTTCCAGACTGGCCCCAGTGAAGGGGAGCACAGTGAAGCTGATGTAGGTTTTGCAATCAAAACTAACCTAGTCAACAAATGTGTATGCCTACCAAAAGGAGTGAATGAAAGGCTCGTGACAAAGAGATTGACACTTGCAGGAAAATGCCTCTCCACCATCATCAGTGCCTATATTCCCACCATGATAAACCCTGATGAAGCCAAAGAAAAATTTTATGAAGACCTGGAAACCCTTATCATCAATGTGCCCAAAGGGGATAAGCTTACAGTTCTGGGTGACTTTACTGCTACAGTAAGCTCAGACTACCAGACATGACATGGAGTCCTTGGGAGGAATGGAATTGGAAATAGCAACAGATTACTACTGAAGACTTGTGCATCTTATGACCTTCTCATCACCAACATTGTCTTTCATTTACTTAAATGCAGTAAAACTTTGTGGATGCAACCTCACAGCAAACATTGGCATTTAATAAACTGTGTGATTGTAAGAAGGGACAGACAGGGTATGAGAGTGATGAAGGCAATGTGTGGTGTAGAGTGCTGGACAGATCATAGACTTATCTTCTCCAAGCTAAATATTCACATTCACCAAAAGTGGCGGCCCCAAGGCAAAATGACTACCAAAAGAATTAATGTCCACAGATTAGAGTGCTTCTCTGAGCCAGAAAAGTTTGTTGCTAACTTGGAGGGTAGGCTGAGCCAACACTCAATTGTCGACAGTGGGACAAAAAAGGAGTGGGTAGTTTTCAGAGATTTGGTGTACAGCACTGCATTTGTTCATCTGGGTCAGAACACTTGCAAACAAAACTGGTTTGATGAAAATGATGGGGAAATTCAGAAGCTGCTAAATGAAAAATGAGAACTCCACAGGGTTTACCAGCAGGATAGTTCATCCATCTGTAAGAAAGCAGAATTTAGTTTCATCAAAAGTAAAAAAAAACAAGCAAAGCTTAAGAGATGCAGGATTCTTGGCACAGTAAGAAGGCAGATGAAATTCAGTTTTATGCTGATACTAACAATCCAAAGAACTTTTATGATGCCCTGAAGGCTACTGATGGGCCAAAGACCTATGGTGCTTCTCAACCACTCAGTGCTGATGGAGCCACATGGATTAGTGGTAAGGACATGATACTAGAGAGACAGGATGAACACTTGCACAGTATTCTCAAAAGACTGTCATCAATCAATGACCATTTACCTCAGGTTGAAGTCAATCCCTCCCTACCTGAAGTTCCAACTGAATAAAAGGCTTTGAATGTCATTAAGCTCCTTTTGTGTGGCAAAGTACCTGGTACTGATTCTATTCCAGCTGAGATTTACCAAGTGCGGGGTCCATTGCTCATATAAAAGTTGACTGAAATTTTCTGGGTTATATGGCAAGAGGAGGTTATCCCCCAGGAGTTCAAGGATGCCACCATTATTTATCTCTATAAAGGTAAAGAAAACAGATTATCCTGTGACAATCACAGGGGGTTCTCTCTCTTAGTCATTATTGGCAAGATTCTTGTCAGAGTCCTCCTTAATAGGTTGATCCTTCCCCTGGAAAATGGTCATCTACCTGAGAGCCAGTGTGGCTTCAGAAATGGCTGAGGAACAATATGGTGTTTGCTGACCAACAACTCCAAGAAAAATGCCAGGAGCAGAACAGGAGTCTGCTCAATGTTTGTAGATCTGACCAAGGCCTTTGATACTCAGTCATGACAGCTTATGGAAAATTACGTCAAAATTTTGTTGCCTGGAGAAGTTCATATAGTACAACAGTATTGTATGTTAATTTCATGACGGCATGGTTGCTTGGGTTCTGGATGATAGACAATGCTCCCAGTCACTGATGGAGTGAAACAAGACTGTGTACTTGCTCCCATGGTTTTTAGCATGATGTTTTCAGCCATGTTGTCAAATGCCTTCAATGAGGGCAAATATGGCATCAAGGTCAGATACTGTGCTGATGGTAAATTCTTTAACTTGAAAAGGCTACAAGTGAAGACTGAAGTGGAGGGAGTGATATGAGATGAGTAAGATATCATGGTGAAATGGAAAGGTAAGAGATAATGATCAGAGGAAGAATTTCAGGATTCATGATGGAGTGGCATAATTTTGAGTGATTATAAGGTCTAAGTGGCTTGACTACCTTGTTGGGGGTAACCAAAGCAGAGTGAAGGTGAAAGTCATGAGATAGGCAGTGTGCTTTAGTGGATTGAATTCTGGACTTACAGGCAGGAAGACTTAGGTCTGAATCCTTTTTAATTAAATTATTATCAGTGTAGCTCTTGGCAAATTGCTTAACTTCTTCATCCTTCAATTTCCTCATCTGTAAAATGGGGATAATAATAGCAACTACCTAATAAAACTGCAAAAGGTAATGAATGAAATTAATATATAAGGCACTTTACAAGCTTAAATGCTTTAGAAATGACCTGGAGGATGGTAGATTAAAGTAATAAGTATCTATACAAAAGTATAAGATACATAAGATGTAGATACATAAGTATCTGCAGAGTTATAGAGAGAGATGGAGTAAATCTCCAAAGGAAGACAGGATATTTGGTGATGATAGCAAAGGGGAGTTCTGGAAATAGCAACACAGAAAATGTATATTCCAGCCTCCTCTTCCTATTACTCATATGCCAGATTTGACCTTGGCTACTATTTGAATGACCCTCAGAACACTACTAAAAAGCCTCCTAAAGGAATTTATTACCAAATAAGAAATATAGAACATTACAGGATATAATATACATAATTTTGATTATATTAAATTAAAAGTTTTTACACAAATAAAACCAATGCAGCAAAGATTAAAAGGAAAGCAGACAACTGGGGGGGGGGTTGGGGGGGAGATTTCAGCAAGTTTCTCTGATTAAGGTCTTATCTTTCAAATATGTACGGGGTACTGAGTCAAATTTATATTAATATAAATCCTTTCCCAGTTGAGAAATGGTCAAAGGATATGAAGAGGAAGTTTTCAGATAAAGAAATCAAAGCTATCTATACTCATATGAAAAAATGTTCAAAATCACTATGGATTAGACTCACAAGAAATACACATTAAAACAACTCTTAGGCACCACATCACACCTATCAGGTTGGCTAATTGACAGAAAAGGAAAATGACAAATGTTCGACAGGATATGGGAAAATTGTGACACTAAAGCACTGTTGGTGGAATTGTGAACTGATCCAGCCTTTCTGGAGAGCAATTTGGGACTGTGCCCAAAGGACTATAAAACTGTGCATACATTTAGACCCATCAATACAACTACTAGATCTATCCTAAAGAGATAAAAAAGGAAAAGTACTAAATGTTCAAAAATATTTAAAGCAGCTCTTTTTGTGGTGACAAAGAATTGGAAATTGAGGGCATGCCCATCAAATGGAGAATGGCTAAATGGCTAAACCAAGTTGCGGTATGTTATTGTGAGGAAATACTATTGTGCTATAAGAAATGATGTTCAGAATGCTTTCAGAAAATCATGGAAAGACTTACATGTACTGAAGCTTAGTGAAATGAGCAGAACAGGAAAACATTGTGCACAGTAACCGCAATATTGTACAATGGTCAATTGTGAATGATTTAGCTATTCTCAACAATACAAGGATCCAATACAACTCTCAAAGACCTATGATGAACATATATGACTCCAGTGGAGATTGGCACCTTCTCTGCAATTTGTAGTCTTAGAAAGTTGGCTAGAGCCAACTTAGAGAGGTTTAAGTGATTTGTGCAGGGTCACAAAGGATTTTCAGAGGGAGAATTTGAACTCATGTCATCTTGGCTTTAAGATCAGCTCTCTATCCAATATGTCACATTGCCTGTCATATGCCACATATACAATTAATGACTATTCCCTATTTTCTCTTTTCTCCCTAACTGCAACTTTGCTTATGTTATTCCATTTACTTTTGCTCATGCCCTTCCCCATCTCCACTGAAGTTGAAATTATAATAATAAAAGACGCATCTAGTAGTCTAAGGGCACAGCTAGGTGACATACAAAATAGAGCAGTGGGCCTGGAGTCAGGAAGACTCATCTTCCTGAGTTCAAATATGGCCTCAGATACTTACTAGCTGTGTGACCCTGGGCAAGTCATTGAACCGTAGTTGCCTCAGTTTCCTCATCTTTAAAATAATTTCTGAGAAAGAAAATGGCAAACCACTCTAGTATCTTTGCAAGAAAACCCCAAATGGAGTCACAAAGAGTTGGACACTACCGAAAATGACTAAAAAACAATAAAAGTAGTCTAAAATTTGCATGAAACTTTACATACATTATCTCATTTGAAACTAGTAACCCTGTGAGCACAGTATTCCAATCTCCATTTTACAAATGAGAAAACTGAGGTTCAGAGAGTATAAGTGAATTGTCCATGATTACAGCTATTGAGTATAAGAAACAGAATTTTAACCAAATTTTTCTTAACTCCTGGTCCACTCTATCCACGATAGCATTCTTCCTTCTCTGCTGAACTCAAATGCTACCTCATTCAGGAAGTCTTTCCTGATTTCTCTAGTTAAAAGTTATGTCTTCACCTCTAAACTTCTAAGTAGCTCTTGATACCACTTCTGTGGTGTGTATTGTATAGTGTGTTCTATTGTACTCATTCGATTATGTGTCTTATCTGCCTATTAGACCAGTCTCATGAAGTCAAGGGCCTTATCATATTGTTTTTCATATCCTTACTGTGTCTAGCACAGGGTCTTGTACATGTAAATGTTTGCTGTATAAATGAACAGATCTCTCATTTCTTTTGCCTGTACATTTGACACTAGTTATGCTACTTTTGGAATGTAAAACAAAGCTGACCAAGGCAGCAATGACAGATATTCAGTGAATCCTACTTTCCCACATGGCAAAATTGTAAAATATTATCTTTTAAAATCTCATGTACTTAAAAAAATAACAGCAGGGAAATAAGACACCACCAAATGGGAGCTGCTTATGATGCTAATAAACAGGAAAAATGAAAGTGACTCTTGCAAACAATTGCATTCCCAGGCAAGCACCAATTTATTTAGAATGTGAAAGAATTCAAGTTGAATTTGGCTCAGTAATGGTAAAATAAAATAGAGTTTATTATAATGGAATAAATGTATTTGATGTAGGAGATGCAGGCTGTTAAAGTAGACGAAAGGGATTTAAAGAGAAGGAGTTATGTTGCTTATTTTGATCATGGTTTTCTTACTCTGGTTATGTCTGAATGTGTCTGTCCATCCATCTGCCCACATGCTGACCTATGCCTCTATACCATTTGCCATCATTTTATGTGTTTAGGAAGCTGGCATGAATGAATCTATCTATTTTCACCCAGGCTCTGTGCTTTCCATTTGAGTAGCTGCCAGATGCTGAATGCCCAAGGTTATTGGCCAGGTGATCCAAATGATTATGCTTTTCATAGAACTGGGAGCATAGATTAGTACACAATTCCATTCAATTATACTTCCTATAAAAATCCTCTTTTTATTAAAATAACAAGGTATAAGAACTAATCTTTAATCATTAATTATAAACAAGACAAAAACTTCTAGAACTAGATATAAAAAAAAACACAAATGCCTTTGCACAACTTGGGGATAATATGGCTAAACAACTCACAATTCCAGAATTTCAGGAACTTGATGTCCCTTCTCTTTTCTCAGAGTCCTCAAGAAGTTTACCACTGTGAATGTAGAGACAGTCAGATGGCACAATGGAGAGAGTACTGGGCATAGAGTCAGGAATATCTGAGTTTAAATCCAGCCTCAGACACTTACTAACTGAGTAGTCCTGGGAAAGTCCCTTAACCTTTCTCCCTCTGGTTCCTCAACTGTAAAATAATAAAACCTAACTCACAGAGCTGTTGTGAGGATCAAATGAGAAAAGATTTCTAAAGCATTTAGCACAGTGCCTGGTACTAAGGAATTGTTTGTTCTCTTCCCCATTCTTACTGTGCTGCACAGGTTGGTGATTCAAAAGGGTACACTCCTCACAGAGCACAGCCAATCTGCTGATACAGCCAACTGTATGTATGTAGGTATGTATGTAGGTATGTATGTAGGTATGTATGTACGTATGTGTCTGTACATCTGTAAATATAGACACATATACACGCAGGCATTCATATGCATATATGCACGAACACATATATGTACATATACATGCATGTACACTTATGTGCATGTACATACATATGTATGTGTGTGCTTGTATCTATAGACACGTACATGTTTGTACGTGTATGCATGTATGTGTATGTGTGTGAATATATGATCTGTGTGTATGCATATATGTGTATGTGTGGATATGTGTATGTGTATGTGTATATATGTATATACACATAGATTATATTATATGTTATATATTATAGCATTGTACATAGGTTACTCTATTAGATTTCATGAGCTTGTTTCTCAATGGAACTATAGTCTACTCAGTGACACTGTTCCTCACACCACCTCCAACTTCATGATCAGCTCCACAAAGATGCTTCATCTTCCAATTCCAGGCATTTTCACTGGCTATTCCCCATACTTCAAACTCTTTCCCTCTTTATTGCCATTTCCTGGCATCATTCAAGTCTCTATATAAAGTCCTACCTTCTGCCAGAAACCTTTCCCAGTCTTCCTAAATCTCAATATCTTCATCAGAGATTATCTCCAATTTAGTCTATGTATATATCTTGTTTGCAAATATGGTAAATAGTTGTTTGCATGCTTTCTCCATGATCTCTGCAGGAACTGGGGTTGTTTTTGTCATTGCTGTTGTTTTCTTTTCTTTGTATCCCAAACTCTTAGCACAATGCCACATATTAGGAGATCACACACATACTCAGAGATATATCTATATTGATATAGATATATCTGTATGTGTGTGTTTTGACTTGACTTGCTGTGCTCTTTCTTTTTTTTTTCTTTTTTTTTTTTTTTTTGGTTAGGCAATGGGGTTAAGTGACTTGCCCAGGGTCACACAGCTAGTAAGTATTATGTGTCTGAGGCTGGATTTGAACTCAGGCCCTACTGAATCCAGGGCCAGTCCTCTATCCACTGTGCCACCTAGCTGCCCCCTTGCTGTGCTCTTTTAAAAAGAACAGAAACTCTTAGCATAAGACTGGCAGAAAGCTCTCCAGTTCTGTTCTTTCATGGCCTAAGCACTAAGCTTTGCTACCTCCTAGGTAAGAAGTGAAAGAACTATTTAGCCATTTTTTGACCTTTTTATCCTTTTCTTTGATTATTCCACCTTACTTAATATTAATTGTTTTTGGCAGGTGAGATCACATCTTGATTATTTACTAGATGTGACCATGGCCTGAATACATTCCTAGGTGTGACAGGAAGTATGTTCAAATTGGCTAAGGGTCTTAGTCATGCCTACTGGGGTCTGTAAAAAAACAGGAAATTAGCTGGATTTGAAAGGAGGAGACCAGACAGGAGAAGGTATTCTAACCAAACCCCTGAGAAGGAGCTACCTGTGGGAAGAGGGAGAGGGTATATGTCCTGGCCTCCACCCTGATCCCTTCACTGGAGAAGGACTTATGAACTTCAGAATTCTGGAGAATTTGGGACTTCCCTTCTTCCTAGCAGTGGCTTGGTTGGGGTCCAAGTACAGATCAGATAGATTCAAGGCTCTACAAAGAACCCAATAGAAAATCTATCCTATACCTAAAAGGAATATCCAACAAAAGGACTTCTGGGAACTATTAATTACCCTGTTATCACATGTGCTATTCAAGCTTGATCATTTCTATTGGACTCTGTATGGACTGGTAGGAAATTGTGTCAGACTTAGGGTGTTTATTTTGTATCAACTATTTTTACTATGCTGCTGGAGTGACCTATTCCTTTCAAAAAAGTAACTCTGGCTGAGTAATTGATATCAACTAATAATCATGGTGGAAAGTACATTGGTGAGGTCTTGTGAACTCTCACACTAGGAAAAACATCCTCAACCTTTCAGGGAAAATCTTGGATCCCTAATCCAATAGCATGTGCCACAGAATCAAGCTCTTCATCATTCTGGTTGTTCTTCTCTAGACAATCTCCAGACAATCTCCAGATTCTTTTTTTAAGAGACTAATCATACTTATTTTGTCAGAAACTAGAAAAAAATATTAGAGATAAGTAAGGGATTTGGACCCCTTTGGCATAAAATCCTTATGTTAAAAAAAAACCCCACCATAGTTCTAGAGAGGTTCAATCTCCAGACTCTTAACGTCCTTCTTGAAACATAGAACTTAGAATCACACATAATACTCTAGATGGTGTCTGATGAGAGCAGAATAAAATGTTAACTATCCTTATTCCTGGAGCCTCTTTCTGCTCTTAAAACAGCACAAGATCCCATTAGCTTTTTTTGGCTGCCAAATCATACTATTGACTCATATAGAGAAGATGTAACAACAATAACAACAGCAATAATAAATTATGGTGATGATGATGTGAATAGCAACAACTAACATTTATATAATGCTTATTATGTGCTAGGTACTGTGCTAAGCACTTCACAAATATTATCTCATTTAATCTGCACAAAAACCCTGGAAGGTGGATGCTATTATTATCCCCATTTTTCAGTTGAGGAAACTGAGGCTTAGGGAGGTTAAGCACATCACCCTTTGTCATATGGCTAGTGTCTGAGACTGGATTTAAATGCAGGTGTTTCTGACTTCTAAACCAGTACTCTATCAACTGAGCCACCAAGCTGCCCACTAAATAGCAGTACTTTCAGAACATGCCTTCCCATCTTATAATTGTGAAAGATGATTTTTTATATGCAGAAGTATACAAATTCAGTCTTACTAAATGTCTTCTTAATAGATCCAAGACAATGCCTTCCAAGATCCTTTTGCATCCTGACTCTGCAATGACACAAGTGGTAGAATTTCCAAAATTTCTACACATGGGTAGGGGAGATGTGGGAGAAGTGGGGATGTGGGAAGCATTCGAGGCTCCCTCAGATCACAACACACAGGTGATCACATATGGTGTCTATACATAAGATCCACTCAGAGAAAAATTACGAATGGCTTCATTACCAGATTTAAATAAAGTCATGGATGACAACCCCATTATTGCTTACTATAGGAAAATAAGACATTTAGAACATATCCCTAGCCTTTGGTAATAGGATCATAGATTCAGAGCTGGAAAAAATTTAAAAGATCGTTGAATCTAATCCTTTCATTTTTCAAAAAAAAAAAGCCATTAAGCAAGTAAATTGCTCAGGCACACAGCTAGTATCCAAGGAAGTATTTGAATCCTGGTTTTCCTGACTGCAAGTCTAATGCTCTATCTACTATGAATGTTTGATATCAGAGCTCTATTCACCAACTCCCCTATATTGCCCCTCATTACCCCTGTCCAGGACAGAAGCCTGGATTGGAGAGATGGATCATAGACATAGTCAGTTCTCATATGTACTCCCACTACTCCCACTCAGTGTAGGCTTTGCAGAGTTTCCTATTTCTCCACTAAATATCTTTCTTAATCTTACTGACACATTATGCTCTGAAGATATTTGAGTGTGTCTATATGTGGGATACACAAGGTGTGAAGGAAATCGGTATCTAAAGCACATTTTGTTTTCCACAAGAAAGCAAGACACAGCTCTTTTATATTTGTCTATTGACTTAGCTTGGCCCCTGGCGATACCACTGTAGACTCTGATCCCTCCAACTCTTAGGAATTGAACCAGATAAAAGGTTAGTAGTATGTGGATTGGAGACCTCAAGAGAAACACCCCAAGAGAAGAGATGCTAGTTTTATTTATACTTTCTTTTTTGTTATGAGCTTAACAGTCATCAGCAAACACAAACATCCCAATACACAAAGGACAAAAATGATTGAACATGAAACTGTGAATTTGTTTATAGTTTGTTCTTTTTAAAGTGTATAGATTTAAAAAAACTAGTTACAAATTCACACTTTCTATTTGTATCCTGTTCTCAACTTATTGTTTTCTTCTATAAGTTGTTTTAGTGATGTTCTTTTCTTTCTCTCATCTTTATCACCTTACCACTAATTCACTCCCAACTTTTTTCTTCCTTATAACAAATCAGTGAAATACAAGGTCAAAAAAAGTCACCACCCTGGACATGTCTAAAAATGTATTTCTCTTTCTGCACATAGTTCTATTATCTCTCTCCTAGGATGTTAAATCATCAGTCTTTAAAGTTGTAATTGGTCACTATATTACTCAGAGTTCTGAAGTCTTCCAAAGTTGTTTTCTTTTTTGTTTACATTACTGTAGTTATTGTGTGAATTGGTCTCCCTGATTCTGCTTATTGTAAATGCTGACTATTTAAGATGTTTCCTAAGTTTTAGTCTTTTGAGGAAGAGTAACAGTAACAACTCACTTTCATAATAGTTTCCATTTCTATGACATTTTAACTTTTGTAATGATCTTGCCATACACATCTGTGAGGTTAGCAATACAAATTGTAAGCCAATTTTATATATGAGAAAACTGAAACTCAGAGAAGTGATGTGACTCTCCTATGGTCATCTAGCAAGTAGGAAAAGAGCTGGGATTTAAACCAATTGTCCAGACTTCAAGCCCAGAATTATATCTACCACACCACCCTATACTAAAACACTGACTTTTCTACTCCTCATCTATTACCTATAGTTGGGAATAGCTGACCTTTGAGGTTCATTTCCTGGGTATACTGGGGGATAGAGAAAAGTTTCCTATGCTTCTAATTCAGTTCCAATCAGAGTTAGAACATTGAGAAATATTGAAGGAATACACTTGGACTTCAGGAATAGCATGAGCAGGTGGCCAAGTCCATGTGAGATGCAACAGGACAAAGGCAGGAAGATAGGAAGAGAATCCAAAAGGTATTTCCAGGTGGATGGGATTGGAAAATCAGAAAAATGCTCACTGCTGATAGAGAAATCAGAGAAGGTTACAGCTTTGCTGTTGGCAGTCTCCTAGTCAACATTTTTATCATGACTTGAATGGAAAAGGTTCATTGGTAGAAAGAACCCAGAAGACTGAAACTTTAAGCCTGCTCTCTAATAGTGAAATAGAAGCATTTGTACTTTATCTAATGAGTATGTAGAATGAGTATTTTAGGAGAAAGGAAGCTTTACTTTTTGCCTTTGAAATCTCGTTACCTAGGGGCCCCACCTCCACATATCTTGCTTGCTTTTGACCCTAGAAAACAGTATCATTTGGTATCATTATCAAACCTACCTGAACAGAAGGAACCCAATGTACCCAGGCTACCACTATTGATTTTTCCAGGAGGGTTTTCTGCCATACCTAGAAATCTCTGCCTAAATAATTCTTAGGAATCCATCAATCTTCTTACTGGAGCCCATGGTCACATCCAAGGTGAGAGCATCCTGAGGAAATTAGGTAAGTATGAAGATGAATGAGAATGCCATTGAGAGGTTTTGTTTGGTCAGTCTGAGGATTACCCCCCATGGCAAGGCAGATGTAAAAGGTCAGTGTTTGATTTCACTGTTTTTTCCTTCCATAGAGATTTCTGGACCCCACTCTAGTTACCTTTGCCCAATTTCAGGGCTCTCTCTGTTCATTTGCATTTTAATTTTGATGCTGCAGTGCCCAGGTGTTAAACCTACAGGAATCTAATGAAGCAATAAGGAAACCAAAGCCCACAGCCCCAGCCAGACACAGCTGCCTTAAGTTCAGGAAGATCATATTTCAGAAGAGGAACTGGACCCTCACTCAGCCAACACAGGTGCAAAACAAGCTTGGGACCTTAACTATTGAAGCAAGGAACATAAGGATTTTCCTTCAGACCTAGAGCAGCCCAATGCAACATTCTCTTATTAAACACTGTGATACTAAAGTAAATCAGCACTGCTTTAGAAAAACAAATCTTCACATTGACCCTTTAATTTACCTTCAACAATGTTTAAAAATTACAAAAAGGGATCATATATTTGATATTTCCCAGTATAATGCTTAGTATAAAGCAAGCAATCAATTGATAAGTCCTGATTTAACACCTAGTATGTCGCAGACACTATGCTAGGTTGTGGGAATATAAAGACAAAAATGAAATTCCCTTCCCTCAAGGAATAAGAGCTTAATAAATGCTTGTTGATCAAATAAATGTTTGTTTATTTAATATATATATATATATATGTGTGTGTGTGTGTGTGTGTATATACACACACATACACACACACACACACACACACACACATATATATGCATATAGGTGCATGAGATAGATGCCTAGTCTGTGCAATTTAAGGGATTCCAGATGTTCTCCTGCCCAAACTGTCCCCTCTTTCATACTCTTACCCACTCCCCCCACCCTAAACTAAAGCTCTACATTATTAAAATTTAAGGCCTAATCTCCAGGTAAAGCATAGATGGAGATAAGAGGGAGAGGTGGAATTTATTCATTAATAATCATTAATAGTGGCAGGACAAAGATGCTAGAGTATCAAGAACTCAGAAAGACCTTAGCTTAAAAAAGACAAAGGTCTTCCACTGCATCCTGGGCCATCTCTAGTTGTCCTGATCTATATCTTCCCACTGAACCCAGATGGCTCTGGAGGAGAAAGTGAGGCTGGTGACTTTGCACAGCTCTCCCTCACTGTAATCCAATTCACTCACAAATTATGGCATCATCTTCCTGATGTTATGGTCCTCTTTGAGATTGAAGGGCAAACCACAACCATAACCTCACAGCGCAGGGAGAGATAGAGACTGTGTACTAGGAGAAGAAAGGGTTCCATACCCAGACCAGTATACCATGAAAGTAACAAGTGAGAACTTGCATCTTTGTTGTCTACTATCTATTTCTGAGTCAAAGATCCACAGTGAATTGATGAGGGGATCTGTGCCCTTCCCATAAACCCAGGAGTCTCAGGCACTAGGAGAAGCAAGCAACAAATGTGACTCTGTCTGGAGCTTGCAGAGAAATAACCAGGGTAATAATCCATAACTAAAGGAGAGACTGAAATTTTCTAACTCTAAACCAGCAGAGCTTTCCAGTTCAATGCTAGCATCTCAGTCTAGCAGCAATTTACTGTTGCACCAACAGAAAACCAAGTAAGGAACTTGGAAAGTTCAGACCAGGAGGACAGTAACCAGACTTTGCTTGAAATCAGACCACTTTGGGAGTACTCAAAGATTTCAGGTCCCAACCCTGAGTTGTTTCTGAGATATTGGAACAACATAACCCTTAATATCCCAAAGAAGTAGCAATAGGACCAGTCCACACCTTCCCTACAGAATTGCACAGAACATGGTCTTAATATCATGTCCTAAGCCAGCAAATAGGATGAAAGAATGAGCAAACAAAAAAGAACCCCATTATAAAAAGAAAAAAACCCTCCTTTAATTTACCTTCCTCCTAATTTCCCCCTATCCTTTCTCCTAATTCCCTCCTGTTAAATGATCATAACAGAAACAGAAAAGAGAATGGCTACCAAAAATCTATAATCAAAGATTCAAAGAAAAATGTAGCTTGGGCACAAATTCAACTAGAATTCCCAAAAGATATAGAGCAAAAGTTTTTTTAAAGAGTTAATGTTTTTGTCAATGAAATTATATTCCTAGAGGGAGAAAAAGGGAAAAGAAATGAGAGCAATAGAAAAATTGGAAAGAGAATTAACAATGTGGCACAAATGATATGAAATCTTTCCCAAGCAACAAATTATCTGGAAAGTAGAATGGACCAAATATAAGTCAATAGGTAGCAACTAGCAAGATACTTATAAATTGTGGAATAGCTGAACAAGTTATGGTATGTAAATGTGATGGAATACTATTGTGCTTAACAAAGTATAGAGGGAATGGTTTCAGAGAAGTCTGGGAAGCTTAATTCAGACTGACATAGAGTGAAATGAATAGAACTAGAAGAACAATTTATACAAAGACAACAAAATAATAAGTAAAAACCATTTTGAAAGAGTTAAGAATTCTAATCAACTTGCTAACCAACCATGTTTCCAGAGAACAAATGATGGAACATACTACCTTGGAGAGATAATGGATTCAGAGTACAGATTGAGGCATGTATATTTTTTTTGGACATGGCCAATGTAGAAATTTGTTTTGCTTGATTATGTATGTATATAACTAGGATTTTGCTTTTCCTTCCTTCTCAGTGGGTGAAAGTAGCTTAGGGAGAGAGAGAAAAGGTGGATTTTTGCTGACTGAAAAAATATATGCCTTATATACAAATTTTAAAATAATCATTAAAACTTATGTTGTTTATTTTATCAAATAATTGTATTTCATGATAGAGAGAGCCAGTCCTGGGAGGGGTTGAGATAAGGGAAGGTTAAAAATTCTTTAGGGAAGAGTAGAGTAGGTCTGGAGCATGAAGCCTGAGACAAAGGTGGGTGGCTGGGTCATGTATAAGGGGAGCCCAGTTGTGGGGAGGGGGTGAGGGGTGAGGGATAGTTAGGAAAAGCTCCAGAAATCAATCGCTCCAGGTTTTGAGGTGTTGGTTTCTACAACTGCCAATAGTTATCCCTAGTATCAGATGAGGCATATGAAATGCTTTGCATTTCTCAGTAGCTCTGTCTTTGTGACTACAGAGACAGTTTTATGACTTGACTTAGCTTTAGATCTACCTTAAGAGCAGCTGATTGGGAATGAGTTACTCAAGGACAGAACAGTTCAGGATCCAGAGGAGAGCTCAGTGTCTCATCTTAGAGATGCCAAGTGGACAGACAAAAATTTCCACCAATATATTCAGATTTTCTACTGTCTAAAGCAGTAGTGGCTTTGTCAGGTGTTGCACATGGGCCCAGAAATGATCCAAGATCTTCATTTCAATCAAACTACCATGTTTAATAGGACAGACACTGAACTTGTGATTTTAATGGTAGAAGTAATTCCCAAAGAAAGAAACTCCCTTTACCAGTGCAGGTTATCACTTTCTCTAAAACTTAGATTCTCTGATAGTTGCCTAGAACATGGAAAGTTGAAGTGATTTTCTCAGGGTCATGTAGTTAGTATGTTTCAGAGGCAGGACTTTAAATCTGGCCAACTCTCTATCTTTCCTTATGCCAAGATGCCTCTTTACTGGGTTTTATAGCAATGCTAATACTCTCTCACACTATTATGTTCTTAATCTTTCTAAGCAATTTTGGACTTATTTTCTCATTTGATTCTCACAATTCCCCTCTGAGTTAGAGAAAGCACTTATTTTTAATTTCCATTTTAATAAGAGGAGACTGAATTGTCATGTTACTTGTTCAATGTCACATAAATAGATAATGGTAGAACCTACATTTAGAACTGATAAGTGACCCTTTTTTGTTATAATTTTTTATTATAACTTAATCATCAACAAAACCAAAATGTACTAAGAAAAAACAAAGAACACTGTATATGAACCAGTGGACTATTACAATTTATTTTGGGGTATATTAAATTTAGCAAGGTAATAACAAAATTATTTTGTTCCTTTCTGACCTTTTTGTTTTCTTTTTTCTTTTTGTTTTTAACGTTTTGTTGATGTTCTTTTTTTCATTCTTTCTTTTGCATTCCTGCTACTTCCTACTAACACACAACTTAGTAGAAATCACCCCTCCTCTGAAACAAATAAGTATAGTTAAGTAAAAGAAATCATCTTTTTGGTCATGTTTGAAAATCTAGTTTTTATTTCTTCCTCTAGTTCAATGGTTCTCAACCTTGAGTCCATGAACTTTTTTTTTTTTATCTTTTTTTAGGCAATGGGGGTTAAGCGACTTGCCCAGGGTCACACAGCTATTAAGTGTTGTGTTTGGTCTGAGGCCGGATTTGAACTCAGGTCCTTCTGACTTCAGGGCTGGTGCTCTATCCACTGCACCACTTATCTGCCCCTCTATGAACTTTTAAAAAATGTTGACAATTATATTTCAATATAATTGCCTTCTTTTGTATTCCTGTATATTTTATGCTCTTAAAAACATTATTCTGAGAATAGGTCCATAGGCTTCAATAGATTGCCACAGTTGCTCCTGACACAAAACAGATTAAAAGCCCTTGTTATTGTACTTCACCTCCTGACCCAGAAGTCTTTCAAAGTCATTTGATTTTATTTTATTGTAATCATGTCAATTGTTTCCCTGGTTCTGCTTATTTTGTTCTGATTTAGTTCATGAAAGTCTTTCCAAAGCCATTCTTTTTTCCTAAATACTTCAAATCTTTCCTTTCGTATCATACAACAATATTTTATTATTTTCAGAGAGCATAATTTGTTCAGCCACTTCCCAGTTGATTGGTACCCACTTTGCTTCCAATTCATTGACATAAAAATTACTGCTATAAATATTTTTGTTATATATGCATTCTTTCCCTCTGTCTGATTTTTTTTTATTGTATAGGCCTAGTAGAGATTATTAAAGGTTATACAAATTTAAGAGACTTTTGGGGTACATTTCAAACTTTTCCAGAGTAGTCAAACCAAACCATAATCAAAAGTGTATTAGTGTTTCTGTCCTCACCAAGCTCCTACAACAATCATCATTTTCATCTTTTGTCATTTTTGTCAATCTGGTATATGGGAGGTGAAACCTCAGTGTTGTTTTAATTTGCATTTCATGATTTGGAGCATTTTTTCATATACTTGTTGATAGCTTCCATTTATTCATTTTAAAACATCTTGTTCTTTGAATATTTATCTATTAGGGTATGGTTCTTGTCTTTATATGAATGACTTCATTCACTGAAAGTAAATGGGGGACAATTAGAACATATGGTGGTACAAAGTGACAGGACTAACACCCATATTCAGGACTTGAAATGGAAGTAGATTCATCAAAGATTAAGGGGAAATTATTCTTTTTTTTTCCTTTATGAAGCTTTAATTTTATTCTCTTACTTCTAAACAAGATCAAAACATTGTAGACCAACCCTTCATTCCAACAATCCCACTCTTTCCATCTCTGTGTTCTTTTTTCCTCCATTGTGATGGAAGTGAGGGAGAAGTAAGAGAAGGAGGAGGGAAATGGACAAATTTGGTGAAAGAAGTCCACATTCTGATTCCCTTTGTCTTCACTTGCCATTGGACAACCATTGGGTGAAGTCTTGTGCGCAGACAAAGTAGGCATCATCTGAAATTAATATGAAAATGACACTAGGAAGGATAACCTATTAAGTCTTACCAGATTATGGACTATTCAACCATGAGATTACTTTCCAGAATTTGTAACTCCCTGACAGCAAGAACCTATAAGAAAGAACATGGGGTTGGTCAGTTCTGATAACAAAATAAGAGGACCAAGGTCCATGATATAGAATACTACCTCGGGAATCAATCTACAAAAAGGGGAGGCAAGATGAAGGACAGAATAAGAACACTGGGGATCTCTTAGGGGTGAAATGAGGCAAAAAATACAGATGGGAGAGATAGATATTGCAATGTCCTGATTTTGTCATAAGTTGGCTGTGCTGATTATTTTATCAGAGAAAAAGTTAGATTGTGATCAAGAGTCTTGCAATTTGGAAAGTAACATTTGAAAGTCAGTTCTGATGTGTGACCTGGACCAAGTCATTTATCCTCTGTATGTCTCACCATCCCTTATAATATGAGGATAATATTTGTACTATTTACCTCAAAGGCTGATTATGGGGAAAATATGGGGAAAAAAACTAAAATAACTATATTCATGATGTATTATTATCCTGAGATTTTGCCAGATATGAATGGGATCAGAGAGTTAGCTCTGAAAGGGATCTTAGAGATCATCCACATTAAAGTTGAATATAAGCTCCTTGAGGACAGAATTTATTCCACATGCCTGGCTCAATGTGTGGAACATAGCAGGTATTTAATAAATGTTTGAATTGAATCTTTTCTAGTATCCAGATTTTTCCAGTGAAGAAACCAAGGACCAGAGAGATAAATAAATGCAGATCCAGGATTCAAACCCGAGTCTTCTGACTCATATCTAGTGTTTTTGCCTTCATATTTCCAGCACCTATTACATGCCTGACAAACAGTAAATGTCTAATAAATGTAATTCTCAAGTCTTCTGAAAAATTAGATTTCTATGGGGCTTTTTTCTTCTCTTTAATAAATGTTTGTTGAATTGAATTGAATATTTTTGTCACAATGCCGTACTTAATTTTATATTCTCGTGGATTCACTGTTATGTATAGACTCCAAATGAATAAGTAAAGAATCCCACCAGGGAGGGAGGCAATGTTGCTCACTGTTTCACCCCTCAGAAATCAGTGAACAAAGATGGGGACAAAAATAAATCCCATGGCTCTCTGGGGACTCTTCTCAGGAAACATCAGCTCCTAATTTTTACATGATTCCCCTACCATGACACTGGAAGTCCATTACTACCCACCCTTCTCTATCACAAGGTTGGAGACTTTTTGAGCTGGTCTTGAATTCTGTGGCAGAAATGAACTGTGACTCACTCCTGTTGAGATAGCCCATAGCATCTGAACACTTCTTCTGCCTTGGCTTTGTCTCTACTCCCAAAAGGAGAACAAAATGGTCCAACTGACCTTTAAGACAGCCCATAAAGCACTCTGACATATTTCAGGCACTGTTGGTGCTCAGCCCCTGATATCACATATTGCAAATCTGCTGATGCCAGTCCTTTGGCCTTTCTCTACTCCTGGCTCAGGGCCTGTGGGCTGGAAGTATACATCCTTTTCAAATTATAATCTCTTTCTTTTCAGGAAGCCAGACTCCCTGTGATCAAAACTTTGATCAATAGGGGAGTTATGACTATATTTTAGAAGCTAAATGAGTGAGGGGTTCATATTTTATTTTCCCCACCCTCAGATGAAGCAACAAGATTATAAATCCCTGTCATCAGATTTCTGATCAAAAGTTTGGTTCAATAGCATACAATTATAGAGTCTAGTTAGCCCTTTGGTATTACCTTTGGTATGAGTCAAAATTGAAAATCATTGATATAGAGTTCAAAGTCATCTCAGAGGTCATCAAATAGAACTTTTTCATTGTATAGCTGGGGAAACTGAGACTGAGGGAGGTTACATAACTTGGCCACAATCTACAAGTAGCAAGGTTGGAATTTACACCCTAGGTTGTCTGAGGCCACACAGAAAGAGAATTGATGTTTTCTCCTGAAAGCCACTCAAGAGTTGTGCCCTCCACACTTGCAGAAAGTATTCCCTTGTTTCTAAAATCAATTCCTCATGCTACTGTCAAGTCCATTTCCCTGTCCTTCCCCCATCCCCCAAATATAAAAAAAAAATTACACTTCTTACTGGAGCTCCCTAAAATAATATAGCTCCTTATCTTGATTTGTCTCTATTTCTATCCCCCATCTGACTCCACTGCCCAGCCTAAAGACCCCAAAGAAGAAATATACTTCCTTCTTTCTTAGTCTGTTCTTTTCTGTATCTTGGATGTTCTAACAGGCAACCCTTCTTTGTGCATCCTCTTGTTATTCCTCCCTCTTCCTCACTTGGATACAGTCTGATCTTCTGCCCAGAGCTCTTTGAATTCTTTCCCAATCAATAAGGTGTTAGATAAATATCACACCTCTTGGCATAGACTTCCAGGCTGGATGTGCCATAAGCTTCTCTTTGCCTACTTCTCTTCCAAGTACCTTATCTTTCTGAGCTCTGTATGCATTTAACTCAATTCACATTGAAAGTTTATTGTGTGAAGGACATAATAGAAGTTGAATATGCCCATTGATCTCTGTAGTCAACAAGCTTCTTTCCTAGTTAAGGAGAAAACTTACATCCATGGAAGAGGAAGTAGAGATTGTAGATAGTAGTAGACTTGGAGGCAAAAAGACCTGGTTTCATATCTCACCTCAGACATTCATTAGTTGTGTGACCTTGGGAAAGTTATTTAATCTCTCTGAGTCTTAGTTTCCTCAACTATAAAATGGAGTTAATAATAAATCCTGCTTTGAAGGGTTGTTATGTAATATAAGGAACCTTAAAGAGCTCCGATCAAGGCAGGTAGGTGGCCCAACAAAAAACAATGGAGCTGGTGTCAGAAAAAGGTTGTTTAAATGGGTGGGAGTTTGGGGGTTGAATTCAATGGCCTCTAAACTCTCTTCTAGTTTAGAGGATATGGTCTTATGAAATTTGTGATCCTAAGAAACAAGGAGTGACCCAGGAGCCGCATATAAGTAGTAACTAGTTTGAATCGGTTAGAGCATAGGTAGTGCAGGAGTCTAAAAGAGACATAGGTATGCTAATACATGTTTACCAACCTACTATCCAGAAGGGAAATATACCCTGGACACACTCATAAGTGTAATCTGCATTATTAACCTTTTCTCCATCACTTTCTTAAGTCCATACAATCAACAAAACAATAAATCAAGCCCTGATTTGAAGCATTTGCTAATTCCCAAGGTGTAAATGTTCTCACTGAAAATTTTACAAGCAGATCTTATGAGCCAGTTGGAGCTGGATAGTGCATACCCCTGAGCAGAAATCATCTGCTACTGATTCTCAGTGTGACTTTTAGCAAATCACTTGGAGGTGTGGTATGATGGAAAGGACACCGGATTTGGTGTTAGAGGGTCTGGGTTAAAACCTTTGCTCTGATACTTGCTACCTATGTTAACTTGGTCAAGTTCCTTCATTTCTTAGTGTATCTATCTATAAAATAAGAGTATTAAGCCAGATCATCTAAGGTCTATTCTAGTTCTAAATTCTACCATCCTTTCTCACTTGTGTGTTTTTTCTAATTTGTGTGTTTTCTATAGCCACAGCCTACAATATTAACTTGGTGACCAGTTGCAAATTGGGTGGCATTTGTTTTCAATTCCCCCTTCTTCCTCTTTCTGTAAGCTTTCCTACTTTAGTGCCACCATCCCAGAATTTCTATACTCTGCTGCCCCACCCAACCAAAAGCTCAGGTTTTCTCATTCCTTGACAGTATCCTATGGTTCAAACTTTTGTTTTCACCATTATAGCTTTTGAAAGTTCCTCCATAAAGCCACCATCACCATCAAATATTTTTTTTACTGCCATATCCTATTTCTTAATACTTAAAATCTCTTTAATTTTTTGTTCCATTCAGAGTTACTTCTGAAATACATGTGTGGGAATATATGTATTTATATTCACCCAAGCAGTAAATGATTAGATCCTTTTCTCGGGGCAGTTTGTGTTGAGGAAGAAAGAGATCATGAGGGCATTGGGTATTAAAATGGTTCTATAGAAATGTCAGGGCATAGTATAGTGGATGAATTAGTCAACCTGAATTCATGAAGATCTGGGTTTTAGTCTTTCCTTAGATACTTAATTAGCTGCATAAAACAGCAAGTCATTTCATCTTTTTCACTCTCAGTTTCCTGAGATTGTATAGTGCTTCTCAAATCTGGAAGTATGATATAAATATTATTGAGGTATTTACATGGTGCAGTGGATAAAGCACTGTTTTTAGAGTCAGGAAGGCCTGAGCTCTAATGAGGGGAGTGGAATTGATGGCCTCTAGTTTCTATTCCAACTCTAAATCTAACATCCTATTGGCTATTATTACAGCAGGGGATGTGATTGTGGGGGAGGGTGAATGGGAATGGGGAAAATTTCACTAACCTCTAGCCCTCAGGAAGGATTCCTATTTCTTGAAGTAGTTTGGGAAGTGTAAAACATTCAAACAACTGATGAATTTTCTACAAAACTCATGTCTTAATAGTGAACAGGACAATATAGCTCATTCATCTTTGAGAGAAGGTAAACAAGTGGTTTCTCATGGAGTATGGTGGGGCTATTAGAGGCCAAAAATTGGTCTTTGTCTACCAGTCAGTGATATTTTAAGAGGAATCAAGGTTCCCAGTGGATACTTGACTGACCTCAGAGGACTCTCAGTTCCTTTCTTCTTTTATGAGCTGCTTTACCCTTTGAATGGTTAAGAACTCATCCATTAGCCATTATTTAAAGATGAGATAATATGAAAAGTTCTTTGCAAATCTTGTAGTGCTATGTAGATATCAATGATGATGATGATTACTATTTTTTTTATTTTGAAAAGCCTATTTTAGTCTTTTCTATTTTTCCGTGATACAATCTTTCATATTTTGGTGACGCACCCACTTGTAGTTTAGAGTGCTGGATGTGTAATATGCTGTCCTAGACCTATTTTCTACCAAACTGTTACTCAGTTTTCCTAGAAGTTCTTGACAAAGAGAACTAGACAGTTACTAAGTTTATTTGTTTCTGAGTCTTCCTGAACTTGTTTGTTCTAAGGATCTACTTTTTTTGTGATCTAGAGATCTATATAGATATGTATCTAGATAGAGATACATAGATTGAGAGAGAGAGAGAGATCCAGATTAAATAGATTGCTAATTGCCATCTTATTTCAGATTGAATAATGACATTCCACTTTTCTGAATTTACATCTGTATACTCTGCTTTTCTCCATAGCTACAAATGAGATAGTAGAGGGGAACCACTAATAACTGAACCACCTCCATAAAATCATTTGATTTTTAACAATAATTTATTTTCCCCCTATTACAGGTTAAAAACAATTATTAACATTTGGGTTTTTTTAAGCTTTGAATTCTAAATTCTATCCCTCCCTCTCTCCTCTCTCCCCTCTTCCCTCCCTGAGATGGCAAGCAATCTGTGCATTAATGTAAAACATTTCCATATTAGTCATTTTGTACAAGAAGAAAAGAAAGAAAGAAAGAAAGAAAGAAAGAAAGAAAGAAAGAAAGAAAGAAAGAAAGAAAGAAAGAAAGAAAGAAAGAAAGAAAGAAAGAAAGAAAGAAGAAGGAAGGAAGGAAGGAAGGAAGGAAGGAAGGAAGGAAGGAAGGAAGGAAGGAAGGAAGGAAGGAAGGAAGGAAGGAAGGAAGGAAGGGAAGGGAAGGGAAAGGAAGGGAAGGGAAGGGAAGGGAAGGGAAGGGGAAGGGAAGTGAAAATATTATGCTTCAGTCTGTATTCAAACAATATCAGTTTTTTTTTTTCCCTCTGGAGGCACATAGCATGTTTCATCATGAGTCCTTTGGGATTGTCTTGGATCGTTGTATTTCTGAGAAAAGCTAAGTCATTCACAGTGTTTCATCATACACTATTGCCGTTACTATGTACAATGTTCCCTTGGTTCTATTCACTTCACTTTGTATCAGTTCATGTAAGTCTTTCCAGGTTTTTTTCTGAAATCATCCTGTTTGTTATTTTTATAGCACAATAATATTCCATCACAATTACAATTTGTTTAGCCATTCCCCAATTAATGCCTGGTGTATGTGTTATGAAACATATATATGACTCATTATTAGAGCTGTAGAAAAGACAGAGGAGTCATTAATCATAGTAAAGAAAGTCTGAGAAGGCACTTTTTATAAGGGAAGGGATTATTCAAGCCTGATCCACAACAAAATTATGAGAGTATCAAAGATTGTCTCTGGCACTACCAGTCTACCCTTTCTATTTCCTTTTGTTTCTTTATTTGTGCCTCCTGTCTCCTTCCTCTTGATATTCATGTTGTTGGAGTCATTGCAGAACAAAAAAGAATAAACTCATACACACTTAAGTGTTGGGCACCTGTTAGAGAATCTCTCCTAGTCCCTTCCCTGGAGATATGGACATGTTAAAGGAGGAATCTGGAGCGCACATAGATCAACCAAGTTGGTTAATCCATCTGTCTCACTTTCCTAAACTATAAATGGAAATAATAATAGCACCTACCTACAAAGGTTGTTGTGAGGCTCAAATGTGATAATATTTGTAAAGCACTTACCATGTCTCATGCATAGTAAGCACTTAATAAATGATTATTCTTTTCCCTTACCTTTTATCAAACCAACATTCAGACCCACAGATACCAAAATTAAACTTACAGCCCAAAGAGATTGCAAAAAGAGGAAAAAGTCCTATTTGTACAAAAATATGTAATAAGTAGCAGAGCCAGGATTAAAATTAAGATCTCTTGAATCCAAAAATAGTGTTTCTCTCCTACACCTACCACGTTTCCAGAGTCTGATGAAGCAAGGTAGATCATTAGTGGATACAACAATAGAATTAAAGTCAGGAATATCTGTGTTTGAATTCTGCCTTCTATACTTACTTGCTATGTGATCCTGGGCAAGTCACACAACTTCCCTGGGCTTCAGCTCTGTAAAATAAAGGAGTTCCATGTAGTGACCTTTCCATCTTGAAAATCTATAATCTATAACTTCACCAGCTTTTCCTCTGTGTCTTTGGTGTGTTGATCTCTATTCAAGTCAGCCAAATTCCAACCCAAGTTGCTGAGTTCTAATGTCCCCACAGCTGCTGCTTAGGGATGGAAAACATATGGTATTGTGAGAACCCTGGCTCTGGCCCTCCCCTGCAGCATGGAGGGCTGTAGATTATTAGCTTTGCCTGGGAGGCAGAAGGTTCTGGCTAAGGGAAAATCTGAGATTAGGTATTTGGCCCAGCATAAAAGTGTGTGTGTGTGTGTAAGGGGGGAGGATTAGATACATTCAAAATGCTGCCATGGTACCTTATTATTTGTAGATGCAGCTATTTCCTCCAAAGGAAGTACTGATAGCATTCCAATTTCTATGTATTACTAATTCTAACCAAGATCAAGAGAGCATACTTAATTTAATTTTTTTCACCATTCCAAACAACTATTTCCCCCATTTATTCAGTCTCCAGAGAATTGGTGTCTGCACAAGAATTCTAATTATGAAATGCAAAAGAAACCACATTCCCCAAAGCTGAGTACACTCTTTTATAATTAATTCTGATGAGGGATAATTAATTAGTGGCCCTTCTAGATGTGTGGTTTTATGGTCAGATTGAAATATAGACCCAATCCACCCTAGGCAAGACTTTCTAACTTCAGACAGAATAATCACTTACAATGAAGTGAATCGATAGGAAGGTGGCCAAAATCATAGCCTTTGCTCCTCTTCATCCTCACCACCAGTGTGAAAGAACCCAAGACTCAATAAGAAAACATGGGTTCAAATTTGAACCCTTCTGAACTGTGCTACCTAGAGTAAGCTGTTTAAATTCTCTGAGCCTCCTTGGGCTCATGTATGAAATGCAAATGTCAGGGTCTGTTGCTGGAACTAAAAAGGGGCTTCCTTAAAGAATTAGTTGAGCTTCACAAAGCATGTTGAAAGCAATCAGCCCTTTTACTGGTTGTGTTTAAAGGAAAATCTGAAAAGGAAGGCCATGAGTCTGAACTGGAGACACATAAGGTAGGGGAAGGCAGAAATGAGAAAGTTTATAAGGGTTGAACAATGACTCTCTCACACTAAAACCAGGATTAATACCTCCATACTAGAGGAATTCCTTATCACAGAAGCTGAGATTGGCACCTGCAAGTCAAACTATCTCATTGATTTCCTTCACAGTAAGGCCAGGACTAACACAATAACACTCTGGGCTTGGAGTGAGTAAAACCTAAATTTAAAACCTTATTCAGACACACTACCTGGGTGACACCGGGCTAGTCTGTTTTCCTCTCTTGGCTTTATTTTCCTTATCTAAAAAATGATGGGGTTGGCCTTGTTGGAATCTAAGGCCACTTTCCTATGACTTCAAAATAATACTAGGAATGGTTAGTAAAGGCCTATAACCAGGCTATAACCAAAGAACATCTGCAACATGGTCTTAAGGTAAGAATAGAAAAGAGGGAATTCATCATGGTTCAATATTCCTGGACAGCTCAGGCAGTTTTGTAGTCAAGGCAGCTGTCTCAACTCAGGGATTTTTTTTTTCTAGAAAGGGGAAGGGTCTCATTAAGTGAATCTATTGGTGTTCTGCTCCTTAGGTCACAGGTAGAGAGGATATCAAATATCAGGAAATGGGAATTTTCTAGCCAAGAATATTTCAAAAATAGAATTTTCCTAATTGGAGATTTGGAGGTGTGGGGAGAAGTATTCCAGATATTATATAGAGCAGGAATAAGGGGACATGACCAGGTAGAAATAAACAATTTGTTGAACAGAGAACAGCTAGGTAAGAAAAAACAGTGGTTTTTTTCCTTTTTATAGCAGGGGGATAGTAACACTGGCACTACTTATAGTTCATGATTGTTATAAAGAAACTTCTTTAAACTTAAGTGATTAAACAAAAATGTGAGTAATTGCTTTTGTTGTGGTTATCATCTGTGGGTAGTAGAAAGAACCCTAGACTGGAAGAATTTATAGTTATTCTTTTATTCTATCAAATGACTTTGTGACCTTGGGCAAGTTACTTAACTGTTCTGGGTTGTAGTTTCCACATCTATAAAATGGAAACAAGAGTATTTGTCCTGTCTCTTTCATAGGATTCCCAGAAGGAAAGTACTTTGAAAAGTATGATGTGCTGCATGAACATAATACTATCATTGCTTTTGTTATGTAGAGAAGATGACTTTGACAGCAACATGAAAGACTAACACAGGAAGCAAGGGTGATGTTGAAAGTGGGAAGTCCAGGATACAAAGTGAGAAAAGAAAATATAAATGAGAAACTGTTTTCAACAGGAGCCTGTAACTGGGCTGGGAGCTTTCCAGGATCTGGGAAGGTACATAATGAGAATGGTGGGGTGGGGGGGCTAAGGAGAAGGAAAACTTGGGAGAATGGAAAAGCAGTCTGCTTGCTATTACCTACTCCTACCATCCAGAGAGATTTTTTTGACATGAAGGAAGATAAGCATTGACTTTGAAACCCTGAAGCCTAAAGTTGGGAGAGTGGAATTTTATGCTTCTCAGAATCAAAAACATTTCCCCGCACTCCCACCTGGTATGCCATGTTTTGACTAGGTCTTGTCTTTGCTAATGAGTTCTCCTTCTTCTTGGCCTATTTAAATTCTACTCATCCTTCAAGGCCAAAGTTAAGTGCCAGGTCATCCAGGAAGACTTCTTCCATCATTCCAGCCCTCAGTGATCTCTTCCTTCTTTCAACTTCAATAATCCTCTTTTGTTTTAGAATCATAGATTTTGAGCTAGAAAGTACCTCAGAGGTCATAGCGGCCAAGGATTCTTAACTTTTTTGTGTCATGAACCCCTTTAGTGAGATGATAAAGTCTATCAACCTCTTCTAAGAATAATATTTGTAAATGTATAAAATAAAATACATGGGACTAACTACAAAGGAAACCAAAGGTTGATGAAAAACAAAGATGTAATTTTCTCACCCAAGATCATCCAATTTCCATAGACCCCTGGGGAAATCCATGGATCTCTGGTTAAGAACCCCTTATCTAGTCCAACATCTTTATTTTACAAATGAGGAACCTGAGGCCCAAAGAGATGAAATGACTCACCTAAAGTTGTTCAGGTAAGCATCAGGGGTAGGATTTGAACCAAGGACTCTGAATCCTGAGTCTGTGCTCTTTCTCCTGCACCTTAACTACTCACTCTTATTGCTAATCACAGAGTCCTATTATACATTTTGTCAACAAGATTTGTTGAGTATCTACTATAATTTCCATGTATGAGTCTTCATTTTCTCAAAAGATTACAAATGGCTTGAAGGATAATATCTTTTGTATATGTTACCCATAGGGCCTAACATAGTAATAGGCACATGATAAATGTTTGTTATATTGAACTGAATTACCCAAAATTGGTGGGAGCTTTTATTTCAAGTCACCATGTGTTTTTGTCTTGCTTTGAAAGGATTCCCACAGTCAGACTGTAGAGCATATTAGTGGTTATTTTATGAAATATAATTTTAAGAAGGATACATAAAGTTGGAGAGAATTAGTATTTTCAAGATATCCCCTCCCACACATACACAAACCTTGGTGTGAAACCAGGGTATCCCCACTGAGACTCCACTCTAAACAAATTGAAACTTCTTTTAGAATAAGAGAAACCACCCCCATTGTGGGGTTAAGAAAAGGAATGGTTATGGTTTTTAAAAGGATCTCTAGGCCAGAGCTCTGAGCTAAATCCAGCTCAGGTGATGTTTAGCCCACAAGGTGTTTTTTACACCCTAAGTTCAAGACCACTTGCTAATAGTGCATATTCTGATCATATTTTTAGGACCAATATGATACATGGAAGCCTGGGGGCACTGTGATAGCTCCTAACCTGGTTTTATTTCTACAATCTATCATAGTAGGCATGCAGTCTTGTAATTCTGGATACAATAATCAGTATGATTTTTGTCTTTGAATGAACAATGCCTAGCACACAGTAAGCATTTAATAAATGTTTGTCAATTAAGTACACATAAAGAGTACAATGTCAAAGCTACCAGTCCAGACATGGAGAATATCAAGATAGTGACCTCAGAGAATAATTGAATTAAAGACTACTGGGAATCAGCAGACATAATAGACTGTTGGAGATATTTGGTCCAAATTACTCATTTTTCAGATTAAGAAGATGAGGCACAAAGAGATGAACTGACCAATATCAAACACTTGCAAAGGGGTAAATCAAATTAATAGTGAAATTGATTAGAGAAGTGCAAATTAAAATAAGTCCAAGGAACCACTTTGTACCTATCAGATTGGCTAAGATGACAGAAAAGGAAAAATGACAAATGCTGAAAGAGATGTGTAAGAAAAATGGAACATTAATGAATTGTTGGTGGAGTTGTGAATTAATCCGACCATTCTGGTAAACAATTTGGAACTATATCAAAAAAGAGGAATGCCTGAACAAGTTGTGGCGTATGACTGTTATGGAATACTATTGTACTTAAAGAAATGATGAGCAAGATAGTTTCAGAAAAACTTAGGAAGATTTACATGAATTGATACAAAGTGAAGTGAGAAGAACCAGGACTACATTATGCACAGTAACAGCAATATTGTAATAATGATCAACTGTAAAAGACTTAGCTGCTCTAATGAAGAAAATGATTCAGGAATATTCTAAAGGAACCATGGTGAAAAATGCTACCCATCTCCAGAGAGAGAACTGGTGAACTTTGTGTGCAAATTGGAAATTTGAGTGCAAATTTAAATTGGACCATTTAAAAATGTTTTTTTTTCCAATTTTAAAATTTTTTTCATGCTTATTTTTTTGTGATATGGATAATATGGATTTTGATTATTTCACATGTATAATTTGCTTGCCTTCTCAGTGGGTAGAAGAGGACTATAGAGAGAAAGAATTTGGAACTCAAAATATTTTTAAAAGAATCTTTCTTTAATGTTTTAAAATAGCATATCATTTCTCTAAATCCACGTAAAGACAATTTTAACATTTATTTTTAAAAAATTTTTGAATTTGAAATTTTCTCCCTTTCTCCCTCACCTTTCCCGCACCAAAGATAGTGAGCATTTTGATATAGGTTATATATGTGCAATCACGTAAAACATATCTTCATATTTATTAAAGAAGAAACAGAACAAAAGAAACAATAACATAAAAAAACAAAGAAAGTGAAACAGGTATGTTTCCATCTGCATTCAGATGCCATCAGTCCTTTCTCTGAAGGTAGATAAAATTTTCCATCATTAGTCCTTTGGAATAATCTTAGATCATTGTGTTCCTGAAAAGAGCTAAAGTATTCATAGTTGATCATTGCACAATGAGGCTGATATGGTGTACAAAGTTCTCCTGCTTCTACTCACTTCAACTTGCATCAGTTCATATAAGTCTTTCCAGATTTTTCTGAAGTTCATTTGCTCATCATTTTTCATACCACACATTACATTCATGTACTACAACTTGTTCAGCCATTTCTCAATTGATGGACATTACCTCAGTATGCAAATCTCTGCCACCACAAAAAGAGCTGCTGTAAATATTTTTGTAAATGTACATCCTTTTCCCTTTTTGTGATCTCTTTGGGATAGAGACCTAATAGTGGTATTGCTGGATCAAAGGGTATGGACAGTTTGGTTGCCCTATGGATATAGTTTCAAGTTGCTCTCCATAATGCTTGGATCAGTTCACAACTCCACCAAGAATGCATTAGAGACCCAGTTTTTCCACATCCTATCCAATATTTATTGTTTTTCTTTTCTTTTCTGTCATATTAGCCAATTTGTTAGGTGTCAGGTGGTAGGTACCTCAGAGTTGTTTTAATTTGCATTTCTCTAATAAATAGTGATTTAGAGCTTTTTTTTTTAATATGCCTAGATATAGCTTTGATTTTTTTACTTGAAAATTACCTGTTCATATCCTTTGACCATTTATCAATTGGGGAATGGCTTGTATTCCTAAAAATTTGATTCAGTTCTCTATATATTTGAGAATTGAGATCTTTATCAGAATCACTTTCTATAAAGATTGTTTCCCAGCTTCCTGTGTTCCTTCTAATCTTGGTTGCATTGGTTTTGTTTGTGCAAAAACTTTTTTTTAATTTAATGCAATGAAAATTATGAATTTTATATCTTGTAATGTTCTCTATCTCTTATTTGTTCAAAAATTCTTCCCTTCACTATAGATCTGAAGGCTAAATTATTCCTTACTCTCCTAATTTGTTTATGGTATCAACCTTTATCTCTAAATCATGTGTGAATTTTGTCCTTATCTTGGTATATGGTGTAAGATGTTGGTCTGTCCTTAGTTTCTGCCATACTGTTTTCCAGATTTCCCAGTAGTTTTTGTCAGATAGTGAGTTCTAATTCCAAAAGCTGGCATCTTTGAGTTTATGAAATGCTAAGTTACCATGGTCATTTACTATTGTGACTTGTGTACCTAAACTATTCCACTGATCCACCATTCTATTTCTTAACCAGTACCAGATAGTTTTGATGATTGCTGCTTTATAATATAGTTTTTGATCTGGTAGGACTAGGCCACCGTTCTTTGTATTTTTTTTAATTAATTTCCTTGAAATTCCTGAGCTTTTGTTCTTCGAGATAAACTTTGTTATTATTTTTTCTAGCTCTGTAAAACAATTTTTGGTAGTTTGGTATGGCACTGAAAAAGTATATTAATTCAGGTAGAATGTTCATTTTTATTATATTGGCTTAGCTTGCTCATGAGCAATTGATACTTATCCAGGTGTTTAGATCAGACTTTATTTGTGTGAAAAGTGTTTATACTTGTGTTCATATAGTTCCTGGGTTTGTCTTGGCAGATGGACTATGAAATATTTTATATTGTCTATAATAATTTAAATTAATTTCTATATCTTGCTGAAGGGCTTTGTTGATAGATAATATATAAAAATGCTGATGATTTTTGTGGGTTTGTTTTATATCCTGAAATGCTGCTAAAGCTGTTAATTATCTTAAGTAGTTTTTCAGTTGATTCTCTAGGATTCTTTAAGTATATCATGATATTATCTTCAAAAACTAATAATTTTGTTTCCTCACTATTCTAAATCCTTTGGTGTCTTGTTTCTTTTCTTATTGCTATAGCTCACATTTCTAGTACAATATTGAATAATAGTAGTGATAATGAGCATCCTTGCTTCAACCCCAGTGTCATTGGGAAAGCTTCTAGCTTAATTCTGTTATAGATAATGGTTGCTGATGGTTTTGGATAGATATTACTCATCATTTTAAGGAAAATTCAATTTATTCCTATGCTCTCTAGTGTTTTTAATAGGAATGGTTTCTGTATTTTGTCAAAAGCTTTTTTCCGCATCTATTGAGATTATCCAATGATTTCTGTTGTTTTTTTATTGATATGATCAATTATGCTGATAGTTTTCCTAATGTAGAACCAATCCTGTATTCCTGGTATAAATCTGACCTAGTCCTAGTCTATGACATATTGCTATAATTTCCTTCAATATTCATTAGGCAAACTGGTCTATACTTTTCTTTCTGTTTTAGTTTTTCCTGGTTTAGGTATCAGTGCTATATTTGTGTTGTAAAAAGATTTTGGTAGGACTCCTTCTTTAACTATTTTTCCAAATAGTTTTTACATAGTGTTGGAATTAATTATTCTTTAAATGTTTGGTAGAATTCACTCGTGAACCCATATGGCCCTGGAAATTTTTTTCTTGGGGAGTTCATGGATGACTTGTTAATTTCCTTTTCTAAAATGGGATTATTTAAGTATTCTATTTCCTCTTCTGCTAATCTGGGCAATTTATATTTTTGTAAATAGGCATTGATTTTACTTAGATTGATAGATTTGTTGGCATATAATTAGGCAAAAATATGAGCTAATAATTGCCTTAATTTCCTCTTCATTGGTGACAGATTCACCCTTTACATTTTTTGATCCTGGAAATTTGGTTTTTTCTTTCTTTTTTAATCAAATTAACCAATGATTTATCTATCTGACTGTTTTTTTTTCGTAAAACCAGCTCCTAGTTTTATTTAATTAGCTCAATAGTTTTCTTACTTTCAATTTTATTAATCTAATCTTTAGTTTTCTGTATTTCCAATTTGGTGCTTAATTAAGGATTTTTAATTTGTCCTTTATCTAAGTTTTTTTTTTTAGTTGCATGCCCAATTCATTGATTTGCTCTTTCCGCATTTTATTTATATAAAAGTTTAGAGAAATACATTTTCCCTTAATTATTGCTTTGGCTGCATCCCATAAATTTTGGTTTATGTCTCATTGTTGTCATTCTCTTCAATGAAAGTATTGATTGTTTCTGTGTTTTGTCCTTTGACCCACCTATTACTTAAGATTAATTTATTTAGTTTCCAATTAATCTATCTTTCTACTGCCCTTTATTAAATTTTTATAACATTGTGATCTGAAAAGGATGCATTTACTATTTCTGCCCTTATACATTTGATTGTGAGGTTTTTATGCCTAAAACATGGTCAATTTTTGTGTAGGTCCCACATACCACTGTTCCCATTCAATCTTTTCCAGAGGCCTGTCATATCTAATTTAAAAAAAAAGAAGACTGGTTGTAAACCTTTCTGAAACTCAGACATTTTAAAAATATTAAAATTAAATAAATGATTATTTTAAGAGATTAATATTAAAACTTTCTAAATCTCAACTCTTTTTAAAAAAGAATATTAAAAATAAGTGATCATTTAAAAAGAAGATTAGTAGTGAAATCTTCTGTACAGCATTCTTTCTACTATACCATCAAAAAAGGTCTACACCTGATGAAGAAGATGCTTTGAAAAAGGCTAAGTGAGGCTTGGGTTTTCCTGGAACTTTATTTGATCTCTACCCGGCTATAGAGACTGGTACTATGAGCTCATAATAAGTAGAATTTGATGTGACAGCCAAAAAGAAAAAAAAAAAACTCATGTGTTCTTAAGTTGCTTTAAAACAGGTTTTGTATCAAACAAGTAATTTTTGATCATTATAAATATTCAAATTAACTACAAAGGACATATGAAGAATGGTGCTATCTTCATTCAGAGAAAGAACTGAAAAAATAGAAGTATGTATAAAATAATTTTACATATATATAATATATATGTGTATATATACCTAATTGTGCCTAATGGTAACCATCTCTAGGGTGTGTGGGAGGGAAGAAAAGAAAAAAAGAAATTTAAGTGATAACTATTACATATTTAAAAGGAATAGCAAGTTGTACATAATAGATTTGCAGTTTCATGTGCAATCATCTTTTTTTATTATACTACATTGTGGAAAAGCTTGTTTTATTCCATAAATTAAAAATAAAATGAATAAATAAAAGTGGGAAAAAAAAGAGGTTTGCTATCAAGAAAGATGATATTCTTGCTGTATACTGTCTGGGTCAGAACACATCTGGAGAATTGTCCTCAGTGCTGGGTGTCACATTTTCAAAATGATATTGACAAGCTAAGAAGGTCCAGAGATAGGAAGTTGCAACATGGTGGAGTACCTACACACTATGCCATAAGAGTGTGAGTTAAATAATGTTTAGACTGGAAAAGAGAAGCAAATGGGGGACATCATAACTTTTCATTCATTATTTATAATTTGAATAATGTTTATGCTAGAAAGGAGAAGAGAGCAGAGGATATCATAACAGTCTCCCAGTACTTGAAAGGTAGAAGAGAAATTAGATGTGTTCTATTGGATCCAAAGGGCAGAACTATGAGCAATGGGTAGAAGTTGCAAAGAGACAAACTTAGATTGGATGAAAGGAAAAACTTCCTCACAATGAGAGCTATCTCAACATGGAATTGGCTGCTTGCTCTTCACCTAGAGTTTTCAGGCTAAAGCTGTATGACCCTTATGCCAAAGATATTATAGAGGGGATTCATATTTATTTACAAGTTTCACTAAATTACTTCTGTGGTCCCTTCAAGATCTGGGATTCTCTAATTCTGCTGTATAAACACCTTTTCTAATATCTCACCTTCAGCACCAGTCTATGTCAAAATTATCAAGGAGATAAAGTTTGTTTTAGGTGCTGTAATTTTGTAGATCATAAAATTTTAGAACTGGAAGGGACCTCAGAGATCATCCAATCTGACACATTGATTTTTTTTGAATTGCAGAAACTAAAACCCAGGGATATGAGGGGAGGTGACTTGTCCAACGTCATATAGAGCCAATATTTAAAGCCAGTTCCTCTGACTCCAGATTCAGTGTGACTTCCACTGCAACATCCTACTTCCTTATTAATATTTTTCTTTCCCAGTCCCCTTACATTGTTCCTTGATTGTAGAGCCCCTTATCACAAATGTCCAGTTTAAGCTAGCTATCATCTTTGAAAGGAATTGATAAATAAATTTATAATCAAGTGTTAATAATTAGTAACACCTTGTGGCAAGTAACGCATTCCAAGACCTTCTCAGTTCAAGCATCAATTTCAAAATGGATTTTTTCCTGATCCCTTCCAGAGGTTAGTGGCCCCCTGCCTACTTCCTAGCAAAATTACCTTTTATTATATACACATGTATATATTGAACATACTTATATGTATAGATCTTTCCCATGATAGAATATAAGTTCCTTGAAGTTAGGGAGTATTTCACTTTTGTCTTTATATTCCCAGCACCTAGCACAGTGCTTGACATATAAGAGATGTCTGATAAATACTTATTGATTTATTATTTTAATAAATTTATGATCTCATCAATCTTAATAATTCATCCAAGTGTTTATATAACAACCCAACTAAGCTTTTTTTTTTCCCTGTGGCAATCTTGTCTACCTTTTCCCACAAATCTTTCATAGAGGATATTCCATGGGCATCAGCGTGGCACTCAAGTTATACATAATAAGAAAAAAATAACAATAATGATGATGATGATAATAATAATAGCATCTATATGGCATCTTGAAGTTTGCAAAATATTTTACAAATATTATTCCACATGATCCTCACAACAATGCTGGAATGTGGTGCTATTATCACCATTTTACAGGTGAAGAAACTGAAGCAGATAGAGGCTAACACTTGACCACAGTCACCTGGCTAGTAATTGTATGAGGCTAGATTTAAATTCAAGTCTTCCTGATTTCAGATCAAATTTTCTATCCACTGTGCCACCTAGCTGCCTCTAAATTCTCTCTCATCCCTTGCTTTCATAGTGTGGAAGGTCCATCTCCTTTTCTGACTGTATATTTCTTAAATGGAAGTAGGGACTTCATGATCACAAATGACTGGTAGCAATATGCCAATTTCTATTTCTGTCTACTATGCCTCTCTCCATTTTCATTTTCTTCATTCTTCATAGACATCAAAGACTATGCAATCCATGAGTTTATCAGTATTTGTATCTTAGACAGGAATTGCAGATGGACACTGAATGAAATTATGGAAAATGATGCAGTATTTTCCATGGATCTCAAGCTGTTTCTGGTCATAATACCAACATTCTCCCAGTGATGGGGGAGGGGAGGGGAGATAGAGTGTTCACACCATTGCATGTCACCATCTCAGAGGAATCAAAATTTGCATTTTAATGGAGGCCTTATCCCAAAAGAATGAATCTAATCATTGAATTTCAGGCACTGTGACAAGCCAAGGAGGGATCTATCTGAAGGCCAGCCTTTCTGGTGCCTCATACATAATATTATATGGATACCCACCTCTATGCCTGCTTTTCAGAACAGCCCTGTTCAAAGCATTCAGGTTAAAGATGGAAATGTTTGTGACCAAACTGAGCAATTATGTTGACACCAATGTTTTCATTCTTGGACATTTTTGGCATTTGTGTCCCTCTCTGTCTTTCCCTTTTTTCCCCCAAGGCCCAGTACAGGAGTTTTCCCACACACTTGCCCAGGGCATGACTCTCATTAACATGGCTTAGAACTCTCTACTGGGGATTTTCTTTCCTCTACTGAATTCAGAGGAAAGCTCTGTTTGTTCTGCTGGCAGCTCCTATGTCAATCTGAACACCAGATGTTGGAGGGTTGAAACCAAATCCATACCCTTTCTCTCTGGTCTGAATATGACCCTTCTCTTCCCACACACACACCCAGCCCCCTCTCCCCCCTACACACAGGACACACACATTCTTATTGTAGAAGGGGGCCCTAGAAGAACTCTCCAGGAAGATTAAGCATAGAAGTGCCCAGAGGGTGCTCGGATTATCAAGGAATTATCTGTTTATCATTCCACTTGAGTTATTTGTCTTTGCTTCTCAGGCTGCTTATCTCCCTGTACACCAGCCATGCATTATTCTCTGGGTACCTCTCCCAGGTTACTTGCCAAGTGGACTGGTAACATAGAACACAAGTCTTACCAAGTGTGAAATGGGGAAGGGAAAACACACACACACACACACACAAATAATTTTGCTGTCCCCAAGAAAACTGCTAGTTTTACTTACCACGTCTTTTTCAGGACTGGCCAAGCTATGTGAGCAGGGTAGCCAAATCAGGACTACACCTGGTTCCATTGTAAACCACTGAATGAGTTCCAGGAGATGAAAGGAAACTAGGTGATATGATGGGGTGGGCAATGAATCTGAACACTAGGAGACCTAGGTATCTAATACTAGTTCTACCATTTACTAGTGATATTGGAAAAGGGGCTGCCCTCTTTGGGCTTCAGTAGACTCATCTATAAAATGACAATGTTGAACCAGAAGACTTCCCAAATCCCTTCCAAATCTAAATCTGATAATCCAAAAACAAAGGGTGCCTGCTCTCAGCCTGGTCAGTTAAAGAAATCTAACCTCAAATGAAGAGTGCTGAATGATTGATATTGGAAAGATAATGGGGAACCAAGATGGCAGAGTACAGACCAGGACACAGCTGAACTCTCCCAACATTTCCCTCCAAAGAACTTTAAAATAACAATTCAAATCAAATTTTGGAGTGGCAGAGCCAAGAAAAGGTCAGAGGGAGAAAATTTTTGCAGTCTAAGACAACTAAGAAGGTCTTCAGGAAAGGTCTGTAACAATGGGTACAGGCCCAGAGCATGGTAAGAGTAACAGCAGTGGGGCAGCAGCAGCAGCTGCAGGATCTCTTAACCCAGAAATGGGATCAGACAACTGGTCAGAAAGGGACCCTTTGCTGACAGTGTGTGCAGCTGGCACTAATTGGCAACTTTATTGCTTATAAGCAGTTCTGAGTCCAATTCCAGAGTGGGGAGGACCACTTGTGATCAGTCACAAGGGGTCAGAGGCCTGGTCAAAGTTTTAGGGTTACAAGGAGCAAAAGCACTTCTAGCTACAAGGGAATAGGAGCCCTTCCTGAATAAAGACCAGAGCACAGACCAGGAGAGCAATGACCACACCTTTCCCAGGATAACATCATCTCAAAGGATCAAAAGTTTGCAAACCCCCAGAACTAGTTCTGAAAACAGCAGCATGAAGAAGCCTGAAGCTTGGCATAGTGCCTCCTCATATACAGGTGGTCAGAGCCCAATTTTAACATAAATTTCAAATTGAAAAAATGGCTGGGAAAGTGAGCAAACCAAAAAATAAATAAATGGGTAAATAAATAAAAACTTGACCATAAAAAGCTAATAGTGTAGCAGAGAAGATAAGGATATAAAGTTAGAAGACAATGTGAAAATAACTATAGGCAAAGCCTCAAAGAAAAATGCTAATTGCACCTAAGGCCAGCAAGAATTTGTGATAATTAAAGAAAGTAACCATAGTGGTAGAGGAACAATTGAGAAAAGAAATGAAAGTGAATCCAGAAAACTATGAAAAGAGAATTAGCAGCTTAGTAAAAGAGGCACAAAAAATATTGAAGAAAATATCACCTTAAAAAAATCAAATTGGCCTAATGACACAAAAATTCACTGAAGAAAAGACCTAGTTAGGGACAGCTAGGAGGCGTAGTGGATAGAGCACTAGCCCTGAAGTCAGGAGGACCTGTGTTCAAATCTGGCCTCAGATCAAACACTTGACACTTACTAGCTGTGTGACCCTGGGCAAGTCACTTAACCCCAATTGCCAAAAAAAAAAAAAAGAACTACTTAAAAAAAGGAGAATTAGCCAAATGGAAAAAGAGGTACAAAAGTTCACAGACAAAAATAATTCCTTAAAAATTAGAATTGGACAAGTGGAAACTAATGATTCCATAATACATAAAGAAATAATAGAACAAAGTTAAAGGAATGGGAGGGGAAGAAAATGTGAAATATTTCATCAGAAAAACAACTTACCTGGAAAATAGATCAAGGAGAGATAATTTAAGAATTATTAGACTACCCAATAGCCATGATTTAAAAAAAGAGTCTAATATCACATTTCAAGAAATTATCAAGGAAAAATGCCCCAACATTTTTACCAGATGGTAAAATAGAAATTGAAAGAATCCACCATTACCTCCTGAAAGAGCTCCTCAAATGAAAACTCCTAGGAACAATATAGCCAGATTCCAGAGCTCTCCATTTAAGAAGAAAATTGCAAACAGCCAGAAAGAAACAATTCAAATATCATAGAGTCATAGTCAAGATCACTAAAGACCTAGCAGCTTCTACATTAGAAGAGTGAAGGGCTTGGAATATGCTATTCTACAGGGCAAAGGAGCTAGGATTACAACCAAGAATAACCTACCCAGCAAAATTGAATATAATTCTTTAAGGGGAAAAGTTGATATTAAATTAAATAGAGGGCTTCCAAGCATTTCTGATTAAAAGACCAGAGTTGAATAGAAAATTTGACATTCAAACAGAAGTTCAAGAGGGTGTTTCAGAAAAACGTGGCAAGACTTACATGAACTGATGCAAAGTGAAGTAAGAAGAACCAGGAGATCATTGTGCACAATAAGAGAATGTTGTAATGTTTATCAACTGTGAAAGATATGGCTACTCTGATCAATACAGTGACCCAAGACAATTTCAAGATACTCATGATAAAAACGTTAGTTTCTCCAGAGAGAAAAAACTGATTAACTCTGAGTGCAAATAATTTTCTTATTTCTATTATTTTTTTTACTTTTTTATGATAGAGCTAATATGATTTCACATGTATGATCAATCATGTTGTTTGCCTTATCAGGCAAATGAGGAAGGAGTTAGGAGGAATATAGATAATGGGGAACTTCAAATTAAAAAAAAAAGGTTTAATATTAATGAATGAATTATTTTTAAAAAAAACACTGCACAAAAACCTAAAACTCCTAGACCAAACCCAGTACATTTTCCAATACTAGGCCAGCCTTGTACATGTGTATGCTTGAAAAGCAAGCCCTCCTGCCCTAAATATCATTTGTACTCATGTTCCAGCATATGAAATTCAACTACTGGAGTTTTGTACATTTGATTTAAGCATTTCCCATTCCATGATTCCCATTTAAATACAAATTCCCTAGAAGGGGGAAGCATTGCATCCCTAATATCTCAGTGTAGTTGAGTTATCAGAATCTTTCCTCTAGCCATAACAGCATAAAATTCATGGGTACTACAGATATCATTTGTCCAACTTTACAGATAAGTAAATAGAAGTTTAGAGAAGTAAATGTCTTAACCAAAGTTATATAGCAATGGCCCAAGGTGGGATTTAAACATGGTATTCCTGACTTCAAGTTCAATAATCTATCCACTATGCTGCACCATGCTGCTCATATTCATTAATTAATTCAGTCACTTATTTATTCATTTGAAGAAGATTTATTTAATAAGTATTGCATGCATATCGCCATACTATTTGGTAGAAAATCACAGGGAAAAGGAGAAGAGCCCTCATTGGTTTCTTGTGGAATTTTTTCACCTAAAAAATGTATTGCGAATAGAAACATGATAATTCGGGATATCTTTAAGATTGGATTAAGCCCAATTCTGATGACACCCTGGATCAGCAGCACTAGGCTATTAAAGACATCTGGGGTGAATTGTTTTCCCTCAGAGGTGTGGTGGAGGATCCATTTCTACATGCCAGATATGAAGGATTCTGAAAGTCATTTTAAAATGCTACAATAATGCTGAAAGGTTGGACAAGAGTGAAGAGACCACTCTAGTCTCCAGGAGGCCTAGTGAAGCTTGTTTTTATTTAAAGCACTTGATTTGAGTTAGTTTTTTAGATTTCTCCAGGACTTGGGGAGTGGGAAGGGCAAGGAAGGTTTCCTATACATATTGGGCCACTAAATGAAAAGATTAGGGAAAGAGCAGAGTTTGAGTATGCTTTGCATCTGGCAATTAAAGAGAGGAAGTGGAATGTGCTACAATGCCAAAATGGGTTAATACACCCTTAATTCACTAGTACTTTGCATCACCTTGGGAGGGTTTCAGGGAGTTTACTCAATATCCTTAATGTCTAGGGTATTTTGCCAGCTTGCACATTCCTCAAAAGTTCAGGCCCATTTTTAGTATTTTGTCTAAGGACTTTTAGAGCCTAGCTGGTGATGTTGAGAATTCTCCATCCAGGGCCTTGATGACTCAGGAAACTAGGAGGGATGGGTGGAAGTTACAGGGAGGCAAATTTTAAGTTGGTAGTGCTGGGTGTATTAAAAAATGGAATGGACATCCTTAGAGGCAGTGAGGTTCTAGTCACTATAGGTATACAGGCTAAATCTGAACAGCTATGTCTCGGGAATGCTGAACAGATTTGTGATCTGGGCAAAAGTTGAACTGGCAGAGCCTTTGCAACTCCTAGATTCTAGATAGAAAACTCCATGTCACTGCACTTACTTCTGAGTAGAATTGAACATTTTTCCCACCTATTTCCCCCAAGATTATTGGAAGGAAGCAATGAGGCAAGGGATATGAATACAAAAGGCAAAAATCAAGGTTAGAATAAGGGACACTTAGCAAAGGACAAAGGTATTTAAGTTCCCAAGTTCAGGCTAATTGAGAAAGGCTTTGTACATGAGTCTGGCATGAGAGTCTCCTTAGCTCAATAATATTCTAGGCTGGGAAAAGGTAAAATAATAGGAGACTTGGGTCACACCTTTTTGGGGATAGATTAAGTAATGGCTGTTCAACACAAGAATTATCAGAACAACACTAGAGGGGGATTCTGGTTTTAGTGATTCTCATATATGGAATCCTAGATTAAAAAAATAAAAATAAATACATTTTTTCTTAGTTTTATGCAACATGTCCCAAAAATCTTAGTGCGATTGCTTGCTAATAAAGCTTCAACTGCACTAAGAATATGGAGATACCCTATAGAAAGATTCACCACAGTATTCTTTTTAAATAGAGTAGCCTTGGAGCATTTTAAACAAATTATGATATGTAGAAATGTGGGTTGCACAGAACTTCTTCAAAAAAATCATCCAATGGGAAATATTCCTATAATTTAGCAGATAGTGCTAGGATAATATAGCCCTTAAAAGAGAACAATTCATTCAATATGTCTTTGTGACCTGATACCACTAAACAAGGAGCCTCTAATCATTAGAGTCTGATACATCAGAAGACTGGAGATTTAAAGCTAAATGAGACATTTGAGGTCATCTGATCATCTCCAGGGCATGGCCTATGACCTGAAGGATAAAGTTCAGATGGCAAAACAGCTAGAATGAGCATGAATTTTTTAGCTAAATGTAAAGTGTGATGAACTCACTATGTATATTACTTTTTAGGCTTTCTCTGTGGTCCCATCTCTATAAAATAGAAAAGCTCTCTCAAAGTTTTCAACATGAACACCGTTTATAGTGTCTCATTATAAATTGCGTCCTGGTTTTACAGGGACAGACACATGGCATATGTAAAGTCTCATAATTTATCATTAATAGAAGTTTTCATTTTTTTACCTACTTAATGAAACAGTGTACATATGGATTCAATAACAATTCCTTTTAGACCACAAAACGATAGGCAGCAGGCCCCCTGAAAAGACTGTTAGGTAATTTAATGAGTGCTCCTGTAGAGTTCAAAGCATCTCTCCCTACAGGATTTCCAAGAATTTCTGTTCATTTCTCTTTGCTTCATCTGTGTTTCCATTTCCCCACGTGTAAGCCCTCTCCTCAAGGTAAATGACTCTTTGCTTTTTTGATAGCTCTTAGAATAATATACCATGAGTCATTTTTTTTTCTTTTTTCGTCTCTTACCTCAGGTCTATTGGTTTTGATTTTCTAAGAGCCCCTGTCATAGGTGGCATTTGCCCCCAAATATTTCCTAAACCTCTTGCCAGTAGTTGTTCAAATAAATAAAGGGCAGTCTAAGTGAGTCTGGTCACATTGGAATGAATTCCATATGTTTTTATAAAAGGGACTTTAGAAATTCTTTCATCCAACCCCCCCCCAATTTAGGAAGAACAAATTAGGTGATTTGCCCAAGTGAGCTAATGCCAAAACCTGGATTTGAACCTAGAGCTTCTGGTTCCTGTTCTCTCTAATTCCAACTATACTCCCTCTTATATTAATGGACTAGCACAAGTCAAAATGCGTTCCTTGCAACTGTGTAGTCACTGGTCTGTTATTTTACCACTATTCAACCACACCCCACCCCCCAAGCTCTGCTTGGAGAATCTGGCCTCTTTTCATTGCATTCTTTTCTTTTCTTTTTTTTTTTTTACTTTTTCTGTCAAGTCATTGGGTTTGCAGAAGATCACATTTTCTCTACTGTTTCAATATCCCTTTAGACTAAAAATAATCTCAGGCCCCATCTTAAACACAGCATTCCATCTAAGGCTGAGTAACTTCTGGGGAAAAAGAATTACATTATTGCATTTCTAACTTTGCATATACATACATATTTAGAAAGATATAACTATAGATGTATATATGCATATCATTGGCTTCTTCTCTTAAAACAGTGATGATTTCTTTTCTTAAAAGAATCACCTTGCAAACTGATGTTCAGTTATTACCTGATATCACCCTCCAAATCTCAGTTCTTGACTTAGAGTCTGCTATGTCACCACCCACCATTCAGTACCTGTAGAGGAGGTTTTATTACTTTCCCCAAAGACATATTGCCTCCAATTTATTTATATTAAATCTTGGCTCTCTGAGAGCAATCCAATGCTTCCATCTTCCCTGTTCCCTCTAATTACTTCACTCTGTCAGTGGATAATTCTAGTAACTTCATATTAAAATAGGTATTCTGTTCTTCTTTTCCTTGACTGAATTCACCGATGACTAATAGCCAGAAAAATAGAAGCTGCAAGATCCTGAAGTGAAAGATGGGGGAATTGCAAACAGTATAAAATTTTGTTTTTGTATTAGAATTGAAGCTCTTTGGGGTAATTTTCATTCTGGATACTTTTAACTTGTAGCACTTCCCCTTTTGGTATCATTCCTATGGGTGAGATCAACATTAATAAATAAGGCTACAGTTTTTACATTGATCTTTTAAAGCAGGGTTCAAACTTTAGTAGCTCCATATTGTAGATGAAAGCTTGAAGCACAGAGGAGTTAGCAGATGGTGTCTGTAGCACATATCATATTGGCCAATCCTATATTATCCTGCATTTTGTCCTACACACAGTCCAAGGACTTGAAGAAAAATGGAAAGACTATCAAATCACCAAACATTCAGCATTTCTGGATTACCACAGGAGAGTTGACTTAGTGGAAAACAAGACTAGTGTTGCACACATTGCATGATAGTGAAGTATGTCCAGGGTGTATTGACATCATCCATGAAATAATCACCGGATGCAGAACTGAAATCCAGCTGTTAATTGAACCTTGCCAAGTCAACATCCACAAAGGAGAGTAACAAAGAGATGTGATCTTCCCCCAAATTATTCATGACTACCCTGGAGGCATTGCTCTTGTTTCTTGACTAGAAAAACAGGATTATGGTTGATTCAGAACTGCTCATAAGATAGCTTTTTACACATGATTGCATCTTGTTCACAAATGCAGTTTAAGCACTCAAAAACAATAAGCTACAGCAGCCTAAAGGACCCCTAAACTGATCAGCATGGCAATGAAACTCTATGAAACAATGTGTTTATGAAATGAACCCTATTCACATGGCACAAAATGTGTAGATGGTTGAAGGTTAAAGATGTAGTGGAATATTAGCACGTCAACCTCTGAATATAAAAGCAGCCATAGGGACCTGACTGAGCTGAAAGATGCATAGCCATTTGCATTAGTTTTCATCACTATTGCATAACAGTGAATGGTGAGCAGGTGCCCAGAAGATAGTCAGATCCAAAATGTTTAACTCCACATTGAAGCACGTGATAATTTATGTTTTAGAATCCTGGTCCAAAGCAAAAAAGGATGCATAGAAAGCTTTTATTCATCCAGTAACCAGTGGAGAGAATGATGCAATAAAACTTTCTCTAAAATTGTGTAAAACATGAAGAACTCTAAAGAAGATTGGGGCGACAAAGTTATTTGAAGCATTCTATCATGAAAGAGCCCCTAAATGGGTCATGAACCAACCATGATGGATAATTGAAAATGTTTCAACTAATAGATGAGGTCACACTGCCAAATGAGGATTAAGCCACTTTAGGAGAAGGAATATTAAGATGAACCAATTGTCTGGCTGTTTTTATGTAGATAAAGACATCAAGTATAGTATTGTAAATTCTGGTGTTCAGCAGAACTGTGCTCTCCTGATAAATAATAAAAATTAAAATTTAATTATCATGTTCCACTCATTTTACAAATGTAGATCTCAGGATCTGGAATAAGTAAAACCTGAGTTCAACTCAGTCCTCAGACCCTGTGCAAGTCACTTAACATAACTGTCTGCCTCAGTCTCGTCAACTGTAAAATAGGGTTAATAATACCACTTACTTCCATGGGTTATTGTGAGGGTCAAATTTAGCATAGTGCCTAATATAATTTGTTCAATGAATACTTGTTATCTGCCCTCCTTCCTTCTCTATTTTCTTCCTTCCTTCCTTTTTTTCTTCCTTCCTTCTTTCTTTCCTTCCAAATTATGTAAACTCTTTAGAGTCAGGAAACTCAGAGTCTTCTCTTCTTGTCTCTAGAGCATCACCTAGCAGAGATCTGACCACAGAGCAAGTACCTAGCAAACACCTATGAAGGTGAATTGAACTGAAAGAATAGATGTTACACAAGAACATAGGAACCAAGTCAAGATTTTAACAGTACAAGTTGATGGTGACATAAAACAATACCCCATCAAATCAGAACTCATTACTTTCAAAATGGCTACAATCCAGGCAGTGACTTGACTGAAGCTTCCTTTGAACTTTGAGTTTTTCAGAGAGTTGGCTTAACAAATTAAAAATGCATGTAAGATAGCAAGATTAAAATGGCATTGTTTAGCTTATTTAGAGTAAGATCTTTTTAAGTATTTTAGGAGCACCTGTAAAAGTAATGATTACATATCTATCTTAGTTATTCATTGAAAGCAATTAGCTCTATTCAAGGCAGTTCTTACTAAACTTGTTTAACTTTATGTATTTGAAAATATGAAGAAAACCTATTTCTTTACATATGTGTATGCAAAGAAATAAAATTTTATGTTGTACATATGTAATCTATGCATACCTATATAGATATTATACATATGTATTAATACACATGCACACATATAAATGCATGTATTTATTGCACATGTGTGATATACATGTATATATAAACACAAGTATGCATGCAAAGAAGTATAGTTTTTTATTTTCAAGTACATAAAATAATTGCTTTCAATGGATAGATAAGGTGTGTGTGTTTTTGTGTGTGTGCATCTAGCTATGTATGTATAAAAGTTTTGAGGTAGACCTGTTGTAAAGTTTCATTTGGATCCATTGAGGGAGATGTCATTTTGGATACATGGAACATCTGACTTGCTGTATACACATACACACACATACACACACACACACACATTCACACACATACGCACATATAGATATGTAGATAGGTAGATATAGATAAAGTTATATAATATCCATACATATATATATCCACATATATATACATATTTTATATATAAAATGTATATGAATATATAATAATATATCTATAACTATATATCTATGTATAACTATAGATATATAGTTACTATATATGTGTATATATACATACATATACATGTGTATACATGTACATAAACATATAATATACATATGCACATACATATAGATGTACATGTGTGTATGTGTGTATGTGTGTGTGTGTGTGTGTGTGCGTATATATATATTCTGTGGGTAGGTATGTATATCCTGCAATTCAGACATTCCATGTATCCACAATGACATCTCCTTCAATGAGCCCAAACTTGACTCTCATAAGAGGTAGAAAATGGAATGCTCTATAAATGCATTATCATCATTTAAAATATTTGTTCATTTCATTTAAAATGCTATTGCTCATAGGAATATAAAACTGGAAGCAACTTTGGAGATGATCTGATAATCCCACTTAATTTTACAGATAAAGAAACTAAAGCACAGAGAACTGAAGTGCCTTGACCAAGGTCATACACTTAGTTGGTGGTAGAGCTGGGTGTAGAACTCCTCTAAGTCTCCAGTCCAGTGTTTTTTGTTTTTTGTTTTTTGTCTTTTTATGACATACTATTTTACTCCCTTGGATTTCCTTCTGTCTCCCTTATGTTTTTGCTAAATTCCTGTTTGTGGTGTCATCCTTTTATTTTTATCTCCGAATGTCATTCTAGGGTATATTTATCTTTAGTTAAGTCTATAACCTTATTTTGATTTTATGCTCTTCTACTTTCTTTGCACTCACTCTTTCATTTGTCAAAGCACACACTTTTTTAAAAATGCCACCTCCTATCAGTCACTCTTACTGTTGTTTGCCTCATCTCTTCTTTCTGCCAGCATGCCCTATTTTTCTTTCTGGTTTTTAAACTTCCAATTAGAAAAACAACACCCTATAACTATTTGTTCTCACTTCTACTGCTTGTTTACAGCCTTCCTAGAACCATGTATAAGTGACCCTAGTTTCCTTGAGAAGTTTCCCTCCTTTTTCTTTTGTTTCTTAAAGTTCAGGTCTTTTCATTTCCTGTTGATGAATTCAATAGAAATACAAATTATAGGACTTGAGAGAAGTCTTAAAGTCTGGGACAAATAATGGGATTTAAAACCTGAAGAAACAATTCACACTAAGGTGGTTAAAGTTTAGATTTTAATACATTCTAAATTTTTCCAGATATCATATTCAATGGACTCCAATTTTAAAGTCAATTTACATTCCTAAGAATTTTCTAATTGCTTAATTTATGCACATCTTATTTCCAGGTTCTTTGGAGAAATACAAACTATGTAAAACACAGTCCCAGCCCTTACATAGCTTCTACACTCATTGGGCAGACAAGTTATACACACAGGTCCATTTCAATGAAATGTTGTAGTCAAATGTTGGTTGGTATTGATAGGAAGTAAAACAGAGAAAGGGGGAGAGAAAGAGAGAGAGCAATGAGGAAAGAAGCAAGGAAGGAAGGAAGAAAGGAAGAAAAGGAAGGAGAAAAGAAAGAAAGAAAGAAAGAAAGAAAGAAAGAAAGAAAGAAAG